>NC_062970.1:43420454-43480881 GCF_023119035.1 Salvia hispanica | reverse complement strand
TGAAAGTTTACCCTATTATTTGAAGCCTTGCTTTCTCTATTTGGGTATTTTCAAAGAGGACGAAACCATACTTACTTTGGACCTGTATATGATGTGGATAGCACAAGGCATGATTTCATATGAGAATATTGGAGAGAAAGACGACACTTTAATGGGCATCGCTGACCTCTACTTAAGTGAGTTGGCCTCCAGGTCCATTGTTCAAGTTGAAATTAGACCTGATTATGATGTCGGAAATAGTAAAAAATTTGGTACATGCAAACTTCATGATGTAGTAAGAGAACTATGTTTGAAATTGGGAAAGAGGGAGGATTTTGGTGTGCTGAGTTTGGAGTATCAAGGTGGGAAATTTAGTAGCTTACTTCGGGATGCTTCCTCACATATTAAGATCCGACATTTGGCAATTGATTTCAGAAGTGAAGTCGAGCACGAGCCTACAGTCGCTTGTGGAGAAGATACTTGGGGGCATATAAGGTCTGTTCGATTATTCAATCGCATAGGATTGTATGTTGAGTTCCCCCCACAAAGTATAGTTGATTTTCAAAAATTCAAATTGGTAAGAGATCTATTTTTTTTTAGATTCAAATTTGAAGGAGGAAAGTTACCAAGAGGAATCACTAAACTTGTTCACCTTAGATGTTTGAGTTTACATAGATGTGAACTTGATAAGCTACCCTCTTCCATGAGTAATTTGGTATATATGGAAACCCTCGATTTACATGGATCAATGAATGTTGAAGTTCCAAATGTTTTCAAGGAGATGTTGCGATTAAAACACTTATTTCTTCCTATCTATGGAGATGAAAACATTAGAAATTATCGACTAAGATTGGATGAGGGAGTATATGAGTTGGAGACTCTAGCATTCTTTGATAGTAGATGTCATGAACTTAAATGTACGGATAGAATGAAGAATCTCCGATATTTTATAGCAAGGGTATATGATAATGAAAGCTTGTCAGCTATCATGAATGGCATTATGAACTGGAACAAGATACAGGATTGTCAAGTAACCATTCGAGGAAGTTGCGACTTAACAAGTGAGCGAATGCTGAAGAAGGCTTTGACATGTCCCAATCTTTATTATTTGAGTATCTGGTTGAAGTTAGGGAAGACTCTAGCAAAGTGCGATAGTGATTTGTTGAGCTCCAAACTTAAGTTTTTGAATCTGTTTTATTGTGAGATTGAGGATGATCCAATGGGGATACTGGGAAAGCTTCCTTGCTTGATAATATTGGGATTATATCAGAGATCATTTGTTGGGGAGGAGATGACGTGTCCAGCAAATAGTTTCCCTCGCCTCAAGAGGCTAGTGTTAAGAGGTTTACCAAAGTTGAGGGAGTGGAGATTGGAGTTAGGGGCCATGCCCCTTCTCTCTAGATTAACAATCGCAGACTGTTCTTGTATGGATATGATTCCAGAGGGATTGAGTGTCATTTCTACCCTTCAGACTCTTGTAATTAAACAAATGCCGAAATTTGGAGAAAGGGTATCACCATCAGGACATGATTTCCACAAAGTCTCCCATGTCCCTTCAATTATCATCCAGGAATAGTCTTCACCAGGTATCTCATTTCTCACATTTTTCTTCATTCAATATTGGCAAAATAAAATCATAAGCTCTAATAATGTCATTGCTGATTTACAGGAGAATAACTACCTTTCTCTAAAGGGTACATTCCTTGGTAAGGTTATAATGACTCTCTCACTCTTTGTAAGATTGTATCGCCTTGTATTTTATTTTGTTTTTCTTTTGTTGCAGGTTAAATTTCCTCCCCTTCTTGCTTCAGTTACGTTGTTGTATTTCTCTGAGTGATCCTTTTTGTACTCTTTTCTCTGGCAGGGAAATCCTTCCTAGTTAGTATGTGTTTGTGCATAATTAAGTAATTGTCTGGAATCTTGGTAATTTAAAATTGTGTAGTGTGGGTTAATACTTAATAGGATAGTATTATATTTGAAATTGATGGTTTGTAATAACTCAAATGCTGGAAGTGAATATTTGTGTGTGTGTGTGTGCGCGCTCTCCCGCATTGAATCTGGTTTGTTTTGAATTGCCTGAATTAACTTTGTTTAAAGTCGATACTTTTAAATGATTATGGTACACTTATACAAGGAAATTATTATGTTACATTTTTACACGATATTTGGTTAAATGCATTTCTAAAATGATTTTATCAGATTATCATTTCTAAATGTATTGAGGGTTTGTAATTACTCAAATGTTGAAAGTGAAGAATTGTATACTTGTGTTTCCGTTGAATTTGGTTTGCATTCAATTGCTTGATTGAACTTTGTTTAAGGTTGATCCTTTAAAGGGTAGTACTAAAAATTTGAGACTTATTCAAGGAAAGGTTATTTCCTACGTTTATAGTAACAGTTTTGATTGTATTTATTTTAGTATGACGTTCTCTTGGGTCTGAATTCTTTCTGTTTCCTTCGTTCCAATACTCCTTTTAAGTTAAAGGGACATGAAATTTTTATAGTTTAATGCTTTGGTGAACATATTCGTTGAACAAACAACAATTTCACTATTTTTGCTTATCGGTTTCAATGTATCGGTTTCAATGTGTTTGATTCGATCAAGCTGAATCTGATTTTTAGCCAATGTGAACTTTGGAGGGGTTGGACTTTACAGTTCTATATGAGCACCAATGTGAGACAGTTATATAATCGGTTGGACCCACTTTAATACCATGATAGAAATCCATGAGTGCGATCTTAAAATCAATTAGTGATAAGAAAAGAGGCCCATGACACTTATATAGTGATTTCAGTTCTATATGAGCATCGATGTGGAAGAGTTATATTTATATATTTAGTTTTAATTACCAACAGTTAGTTACTAATTTCTTTTGACACAATTGAAATAATCGATTGTGGATCTCTTATTCATTGGATCTGTCAAGTAAATTCACAAGGTGAGAACTCAACTTTCACCTATTAAATTCAGTTAAAAAGCGCATATTCTCCACATACTACCTATAGATATTTATCCCTGTCCTAGTAATCATGCTTTTGGACACATGCATAAATATGGAGGGTTTTAAGGACTTTCAAAGCTATGAATTTCATGGTTTAGTAAAGATACTTTCTGATAATCATGTATTAATGTATCATTGATACATAATTGTGTCATGCTGAAATGTTAACTATTTTATGGTACGTGTTGAATAATGTGTGGACTATTTGTGTTTTGGACCTGTATATTAATTGTGTTGGGCTTGCTCATTTAATTAATATGTGGCCCAATGCTGATAATAAGTCCAGCCCGGTTTTGCAGGCCTGTTACTTATTTGATGGCACAGATGTATGCCACGTAGCAGCTCCACAAGGATCGTGCTTCTGAGCCGTTGGATTAATGTGTGTGTTTGTTATGAGTCTAATGACTCTTCGGTTACACCTTAATTTGAAACCAGAACTCTCTCTCTCTCTTGCGCCTTTGCTCTGCCTTCTCTCTAACCTCTCTCTAGATTCCGGCCGCGTTCGCCGGCTATCTTCTCCAGTCTTTTGTTCTCACCGTTGATACTTGGTTATATAGCTGTTCATCGGTTCAGATCTTGAGTGAAGTGAGACTTAGTGTATTCCTTCTCAGATCTAGGGTTTGGTCCAACTTCTGTGTTGGATTTGGTGGTGACTGGAGGTTTCTTCGAGGTTCTTGTGTTGCTGAGTAGTGATCCAAGAGTTTGGTGTTGATCCTTGTGTGAGGAGGCTACGTTGGTCGTGCACTCAGTGAAACTGAGGTTTCTGGTCCCTGAGTTCTTTCGACGGTTTCCCTCTTTGTGACTTGTGGTAGAAGTGAGTGGGGAGGTCCTTGGCCTAGTGAAGTCACCGTTGTGACCTGAGCCATATTCCTACTGTTTTTTTCTTAGTTGCTAAGTTTCGTTCTGAATATTAGATCCTACGGGATCATTCTTGTGTTACTAACGATTCTACTTAAGTGTGCAGGTTAATTGAAGAAGATGAAGACTCAAGTTCTGTGTAGTACTTGATCTTAGTCTAGGGTTCTTCAATTGTATCTTCTTGTACTCGTGTAGAGTGTAATCTTAGTATCACACTTGTATTGGCTTGTATTCCTGAGATTAGCCATCTCAGACTCAATCAATAAAAGAGGTCCCGGTAATTAGCGAATCCCGAGTGGTCTGATCCCTACAGTGGTATCAGAGCCACGGGGGGATCACTTGGGCGCGCCGGGTCGCAAATTAAGGAGGTGGGCTCGTCAGAGTAAAGCTCGGCCTCCGGTATAGGCCCTGAGGTAAGACGGTTACACCTTAACGAAGGGTAACCGCTCTGGTAAATTGGCTAAACCTCTCTTTTCTGCTTTCTTAGAACCCTAGGCTTGGGCTTTTGTTGCTGGTAGTAACCGCTGGCCGCGGTCTAGGCTCTGTGCTCTTGTCTTCTTGCATGATCTTGGTGCTTATAGCTTTCTTTTCTTCCGCTGCTTGCTTGTCTTTCTTTTCTTACTCAAGGTGTGTATCTCAGAGCTCTGTTTCTGTGTCTTGAGTAAATTACCTATCCACCCTGTGCCTTAACCGCCTTGAGTGACCCCCTGCGCCCCCATATATTGGGTGATTGTGAACTGGGAAATCCTCTTGCCGGGGTACACGTGACAGATAGGGAGGAACTCACCTGGACTTGATCTTTGTGTGTCTGGGATCACCTTGAGTTGTTTTTCCTGTGTGTGTGTGCTTGCTGCTAGCTGCATCTGTGATTATTGCATGAAAAATCTCTGCATCTTTGTTCCTAGTGGATTCTTTGACTGTTATTTGTTTAAATCCACTATCTGTGAAAGCAGAGTTGCTTGCTTTGCCCTTGGAGTGTTGAGTTCTTTTGTGTGTGTTAAAATCTTTCTCAAAATGACTCAGCCAGTTGGCATTGTCCCCTTCAATGGGAAAAATGATTTTGTTATATGGAAACAAAAGGTTAAATGTGTTCTGATTCAGCAAAAGGTTTTCAAAGCCATTGAAGGGGTCCTTCCTGAAAATATGTCTGCTGAGAAAAAGGCTGAAATGAATGAATTAGCTAGGTCTTCAATTATCCTCAACCTTTCTGACTCTGTGATTAGAAAGGTTGGGGCTATTGAATCTGCCAGTGAGATGTGGGCTAAGCTGGATACTCTCTATACTGAAACTTCTATGTCCTCCAGGATGTATCTCCTGGAAAAGCTTTTTAAATTTAAATTGGATCTTTCAAAGGACATAGATGATAATATTGATATTTTTCAAAAATTGGTCCAGGACATTAAAAGGTCTGGAGATAAAACCATTGATGAGTATACCAGCATAGCCCTCATGAATGCTATCCCTGATACTTATGGTGATGTTAAGGCAGCTATAAAGTATGGAAGGGATAGTGCCCCTCTAGACATAATAATCAGTTCTTTAAAGTCAAAAGAATTGGAGCTTAAAGAAAACTTTAACCCTAAATCTTCTCAAACTAAGGCTTTGAATGTGAGAGGGAGGTCTAAATCTAGAGGGGATGGCAGTAATTCCTCTGGGAATGGTAAGAAGTCAAACAGAGGCAGGTCTAGGTCTAAAAGTAAAGACCCTAAGTTTAAAAGAAAATGTTTTAATTGTGGTGAAGTGGGTCATTACAAGGCAGAATGTACTAGACCCAAGAAAGGTAAGAATCCAAATGGTAATAACCAGATGGAGTCTGTTGCAAATCTGGCCAGGGATGATGGTGCAGATGGTGTTTGTTTTATGAACCATGATGTTTTTTCTGTAAACTCTGCCTCTGAGTGTTTCTTTACCAAAAATGACTGGCTAATTGATTCTGGATGCACTTTTCACATATGTCCTTTCAAAGATGCTTTTACTTCTCTCAAACCTGTGGAAAATGCTTTTGTGTCTATGGCTAATGACAAGAAGTGTAAAATTCTTGGCATTGGTACTGTGCTTTTAAAGTTTGAGAATGGATACTTGCTGCCTTTGAAAAATGTGAGATATGTGCCTGATCTGAACTATAATCTGCTGTCTTGCTCTTGTCTTGAATCTGAGGGTTTTGAGGGTAAGTGGGGGCAGGGTATTATGAAGATCTGTAAGGGTGTGCTATGCCTGTTTAAAGCTGTGAAAAAGTGTAATCTGTATGTGTGTACTGCTAAGCCTCTAACTAGTTATGATCATAGTGTAAATCTGGTTAAAATGGATAAGGCTTTACTGTGGCATAATAGACTTGGGCACATGAGTCAGAAGGGGTTAAAACTTTTGAAAAATTCTGATATTTTGAGTGAGTTGGATTTCAAAAATGAGCTCCCCTTTTGTGAAACTTGTGTGATGGGAAAACAGCATAGGGTGTCTTTTCCCACCCCTGTGACTGAAAATGTTAGTCAAGCTGTCTTAGAGTACTTGCATATGGATGTTTGGGGCCCTGCCTCTGTTACTACCCACTCTGGATCTGTGTATTTCTTATCCATTGTGGATGATTTTTCAAGAAAAGTTTGGTGTTTTCTTTTAAAACATAAGTCTGATGTTTTTCAAACCTTTTCAAATTGGAGAGTTTTAATTGAAAATCAAACTGGAAAATGTATCAAGACCATTAGGACAGATAATGGCCTTGAGTTTTGCAATGCTCAAATGGATTCTTTGTGTCAAAAATCTGGGATTAGGAGACATAAAACTACTCCTTACACCCCTCAGCAAAATGGTGTTGCTGAGAGGATGAATAGGACTTTACTTGAAAAGGTTAGGTGTCTCCTGTCCAAAAGTGGTTTGTCAAAAAAGTTTTGGGGTGAAGCTCTTTACACTGCTTGTTATTTGATAAATAGATCCCCTTCTGTTCCTCTTAAGGGCAGATGCCCTGAGCATGTTTTCACTGGTAGAAAACCCAATCTGTCACACCTAAGGGTGTTTGGGTGTAGTGCTTTTATTCATTCAAAAACTGACAAGTTAGACCCAAGGTCTAGGAAGGGTGTTTTTGTTGGCTATCCTGATGGTGTTAAGGGTTATAGGGTGTGGGTTAGGGATGAACCTGGTTTCAAGGTTGTGGTCAGTAGGGATGTTATCTTCAATGAAGATGACTTCCCCTGTGTTGTCCCCAGGTCCCCTGCTTCTCCATCCTCAGATGGTGAACCTCTTAGTGAGGTGGAGCAATCTGAGGAGAGGTCCTCAAGTGAGGTGGAGTCCCAGGGCAGTGATGCTTCCACTGAGGTGGAGCAGGTGTGGAACTCTTCCCCTATCAACCCAGATCCTATACCCCCTGAGCCTCTAGAAAACCAAGACCCTGACCATGAAAATGTTTTTGATGGTGAGCCACAACCCAATAATAATCCAGATTTACACAATTATCAGTTAACTAGGGATAGAGCAAGAAGGGTTGGTAAAGCCCCTGATAGATTTGGTTCTTTTGTGAATTTAGTTGCCCTAGCTTTTAATGTGTTTGAATCTGATGGAAATGAGCCTCAAACTTTTAAGCAGGCTCAAAAGTCCAAGTTCTGGGATTTATGGTTTAAAGCTATGCAAGATGAAATCCACTCTCTGTTTGTCAATAAAACTTGGATCCTTGGTGCCTCTGCCCCCTGGTGCCTCTGTAGTTGATTGCAGGTGGCTGTTTAAATTGAAAGATGAGATTGAGGGGTTGAGGTACAAGGCTAGGTTGGTTGCCAAAGGTTTTACTCAGCAAGAGGGGATTGATTATACAGAAATTTTTGCTCCTGTGGTTAAGTTTACTACTGTAAGAGTGATGCTTGCCTTATGTGCTCATTTTAATTGGGAATTAAAGCAAATGGATGTCAAAACTGCTTTTCTTCATGGTGACTTGGATAAACCCATATACATGAAACAACCAGAGGGTTTTGTGGATCCAAACTTTCCCAATCATGTGTGTTTGCTTAAAAAGGCTCTGTATGGTCTTAAACAATCTCCTAGGCAGTGGAATATTAAGTTTAATACATGCATGCAGAAGTTAGGCTTTGTTAGGAGTACCTTTGATGCCTGCTTGTATGTGAAAAACCTTGATAAAGTGCCTGTGTTCTTGCTGTTGTATGTGGATGATATGTTGATTATGGGTCCTTGCATTAAGTCTATTAAACATGTGCAAAGTGCTTTATGTGAAAATTTTGACATGAAAGATCTTGGTGATGCTAAAAAGATTTTGGGGATCAATATCCTTAGGGATAGAAAGTCCTCTTCTCTGGTCCTTCATCAGGAACCTTATGTGCAAAAAATTCTTGAAAAGTTTAATATGCTTGGTGCTAAAATTGCTTCTGTTCCTTTAGCTGCTCATTTTATGCTAAGTAAGGACCTTTGTCCTACAACTGAATCTGAGGTTAAAGCTATGCAAAAGGTCCCTTATTCTAATGCTATTGGCTCTGTGATGTATCTTATGGTTAGTACTAGGCCTGATATTGCCTATGTTGTTTCTTGCTTGAGTAGATACATGTCTAACCCTGGGCCAGTGCATTGGGAAGCTCTTAAGTGGTTGCTTAGATATCTGAAAAATACTTCTAAGTATGGTTTGTGTTTTTCTAAGCATGATCAAGGTGTTGAGTTGTGTGGTTTTGTTGATTCTAACTATGCAAATGATAAGGACAAGAGGAAGTCCACAACTTCCTATGTGTTTCAGGTTTGCAGGTCTTGTGTTAGTTGGAAATCACAACTCCAACACATTGTAGCTCTGTCTACAACAGAATCAGAGTATATAGCCATTACAGAGGCTATGAAGGAGGCAATCTGGTTAAAGGGAGTTCTCTCTGAACTCAAGTTTATTAAGTCTGCTCCTGTGTTGTACTCTGATAGTCAGTCTGCCATTCAACTTTGTAAAAATCCTGTCTTCCATGATAGAACTAAGCATATAGATGTTAGGTTCCATTTTATTAGAGATGTTGTGGAAAAAGGTGAAGTTCTTTTACAAAAGGTGCATACTGATCATAACCCTGCTGATATGGGTACTAAATGTCTCTCTGTGGATAAATTGTTGTCATGCATCAAAAAATTGCACTTTGATTTTGGTTGAGCATGTGCATTGCATGTCCCGGGGAAAGACCTTGTTGACTCTTTGAAGTCACAAGGCATGTGAAAGTCCTGCAAGACTAATTGGCCTAGCCATCTGGAGTCTTGCTCAGGCAACCTGGTTTCTCTCTTGACTAATGAGCTTTAAAACTCTTTGGTGTCTTGAGACAAACCTTGTAGGCTGTGATGAAAACAACAGTAGACTTAGGCTCTCCCCACATACTCCCAAAGTAGTCCAAGGTGGAGAATGTTGAATAATGTGTGGACTATTTGTGTTTTGGACCTGTATATTAATTGTGTTGGGCTTGCTCATTTAATTAATATGTGGCCCAATGCTGATAATAAGTCCAGCCCGGTTTTGCAGGCCTGTTACTTATTTGATGGCACAGATGCATGCCACGTAGCAGCTCCACAAGGATCGTGCTTCTGAGCCGTTGGATTAATGTGTGTGTTTGTTATGAGTCTAATGACTCTTCGGTTACACCTTAATTTGAAACCAGAACTCTCTCTCTCTCTTGCGCCTTTGCTCTGCCTTCTCTCTAACCTCTCTCTAGATTCCGGCCGCGTTCGCCGGCTATCTTCTCCAGTCTTTTGTTCTCACCGTTGATACTTGGTTATATAGCTGTTCATCGGTTCAGATCTTGAGTAAAGTGAGACTTAGTGTATTCCTTCTCAGATCTAGGGTTTGGTCCAACTTCTGTGTTGGATTTGGTGGTGACTGGAGGTTTCTTCGAGGTTCTTGTGTTGCTGAGTAGTGATCCAAGAGTTTGGTGTTGATCCTTGTGTGAGGAGGCTACGTTGGTCGTGCACTCAGTGAAACTGAGGTTTCTGGTCCCTGAGTTCTTTTTCGACGGTTTCCCTCTTTGTGACTTGTGGTAGAAGTGAGTGGGGAGGTCCTTGGCCTAGTGAAGTCACTGTTGTGACCTGAGCCATATTCCTACTGTTTCTTTCTTAGTTGCTAAGTTTCGTTCTGAATATTAGATCCTACGGGATCATTCTTGTTTTACTAACGATTCTACTTAAGTGTGCAGGTTAATTCAAGAAGATGAAGACTCAAGTTCCTTGTAGTACTTGATCTTAGTCTAGGGTTCTTCAATTGTATCTTCGTGTACTCGTGTAGAGAGTAATCTTAGTATCACACGTGTATTGGCTTGTATTTCTGAGATTAGCCATCTCAGACTCAATCAATAAAAGAGGTCCTGGTAATTAGCGAATCCCGAGTGGTCTGATCCTTACAGTATGTGATGAGTATATTTTTTTATCTGGACTTTATGAAAGCAAATTAGATATTGTCAACTAAAAAAGGTCGTTATGCTATTCTCAAGTTATTCTTTGGTCGGTCGAAGGTCAAAGGACATATTATGACCGGGTTGCTATAATTCTAGGTAAATATTGAAACTGAGGTTGTATTTATTTGATCTCTTAGATTCCTACAAAGTTTAAGTTTAGAGTAGTGCTTATATAAGTGTTTGCTTTTTGATGAAGGTGGTTTCAGAGAAACAGAGGCATAAGGCGGCCTCACTTGTGACTACTCTCATTCGTAGTGCAAATAAAACAAAGTACTTTCTGGCTGAGGTATTTGATGCTGAGCTCCAGAATATAGAGAAGATACACAAGAAAAAATAAGCATATGCTCTTATTATGTTCTTCTTTGATCTGTTTCTAGTTTGAACAAGTAGGCGGTTGGCAAAAATGTTCATTCTATACTAAATAGAGATCGTCTATCTCCTTTCTTCGGCCCACTATGATTCTAGCTTTTGATGACAATGGCCTCATTTCTATCGTAGTGGTGAAGTTGTTTCAGGTGAAGGTCAAAAGCGATAGAAACTCATATGATTCCATCCTAAAACCAATTAGTAATAGGAGAGACCCATAAGCTTATACTCCCTCCGGTCCCTGAAAATTTGTCACATATTTCCTTTTTCGTCCGTCCCTAAAAATTTGTCACCTTTCACTTTTACCATTTTTGGTAGTGGACCCTATATTCCACTAACTCATTCTTACCCACATTTAATTTTAAAACTAATAAATAAAAGTAGGACTCACATGCCACTAACTTTTTCAACCCACTTTCTATTACATTTCTTAAAACCCGTGCCGGGTCAAATAGTGATAAAATTTGGGAGACGGAGGGAGTATGTGATTTTAGTTCTCTCTTTACGCTGATGTGGGATAGTTGTGTTTTATTTTTTATTTTCAATTGACAACAAATAGAAGAATGTAAAGTCAGAGCAGGATGGTTTTGCATCCAAGGAGATGAAAATGATACTCCCTCCGTCCACGAATAAGAGTCTCGTTTTTCCATTTTAATCCGTCCACGAATAAGAGTCCCGGTTCACTTTTACCATAAATGGTAATAGGGTCCCACCTTCCACTAACTCATACCTCTCACATTTCATTTAAAACTAATATATATAAATGGGATCCCTATTGCACTAACTTTTTTCCACCCACTTTTCTTAATATTTCTTAAAACCCGTGCCGCCCATGAATGGGACTTCTAATGGCGGACGGAGGGAGTAGTTTAGAATCTTGATTCTTGACTTGTTTCTAAACCAATATTCATATTTTCCAGAAAAGATATATCCAGTAATCATATTTATTCCTAGCATTCTTATAATTTTATTTTCCAACTAAAACTAGTGGCTAATCAAGAATTGTACAAACTCGCAAATTAATTAACAGAATATATATTTATACTACCAATGACAGAATATTAAAAAAAATTAAAGACTTGATTGAGGACGATTTTCAGATTTGGTTTGGAGAATTTCTGAAAATATTACTACTACTATACTGTGTAAAGACAAGTGATAGGCGAATATTGAATTATTAAACAAAATGGAAAAGAAAAACATGGCTACTGCTTTACATTTCGATTGTTATTGATCGCACATTCCTTATCTATATATCCCTATCTCCGTATCTCGTATCCTTTATTCCTTCATTCTTCCCTTTTTTTGATATCTGAGTGCTGGCCAAATTGTTGCAATGGCAGAGGCAGCGGTGTCGATTGCTCTTGAAACCATCCGTGATTTGCTATTGGAAGAGGGACGGTTTTTAGCTGGTGTCGCCGATCAAGTCAAGGAGCTCGAGCGGCAGCTCAAAGAGATGAAGTGTTTCCTCAAAGACGCTGACAAACGACGACATGAAAGCAGTACCATCTTCAATTGGATCTCGGAAATCAGAGATCTCGTCTACAGATCTGAATCCGCCATTGAAAGACATGCAGCTTATCAAGTTTCTTCAAGGAGAAGAAGCCTCAGGCAGTTCGTCCGCAAATATTCCTGCATTTTGACAGATTGCAACTCACTCCACCAATTAGGCTCCGAGATTTCACAAATTACATCAAGTCTGGAGAGGATAAGCAAGGCTATGCAAGAAAACGGCATAAAAAGAAGCATAATCATGAATCCAAATGGAGAGCGGGAAAGCTCGGGTGGAAACAACATGTCAAGGAAGACTTTCCCCAATTTGGAGATGGGAGATTGCTTCGCAGGCATGGAGGATGAGCTGAAGCAGCTGGTTCAATTCCTAGGGCAAGAAACAGAGGATCGAATTATATCTGTGTGGGGAATGGGTGGGTCAGGCAAGACCGCCATTGCCAAGAAGCTCTACAACGAGACGACCGACTTTGATCTCTCTGCGTGGGTTTGCATTACTCAGCAGTGCGAGAGTCGATCGGTGTGGGAGGATGTTCTGAGGCAGCTTGAAAAGAAGAGGAGTGTTACAAGTCTGAGCCATGAACCACGAATAAGGGAGGAGGTTCCAAGTCTGAAGGACTCAGAGTTGATTGAGAAACTATGTGAGATACAAAGAGAGAAGCGATGTCTCATTGTTTTGGATGATGTTTGGGAGCTTTCTCATTGGGATGAGTTGAAGCAGCCGTTCATTGCCCAAGATTCGCAGAGCAAAATATTGGTGACAACACGGAAACAAAATGTCGCAGAGATTGGATTGGCAGTGAAACATGGGCTTTTACATATGGATGCTGCTTTGGAACTACTCAAAAACAAAGCATTTCAGCATGGAAACATTCCATGTCAGTTTTATATTATTCCGTCCGTCTTCTAGAAATAGACACTTTCTGATGCGAAATTGATCTAGAAGAAAGAGAAAATGAAAAAGTATCTAATGTCTTGTTAATGGATAATGAGACTCAAATCATTATTAGTGTATCTAAGGTAAAATTAATAGTTTTTGAAACTAAAAGTGGAATACTTTTTGGTGGATAAACCAAAATACTAAAATTGAGCTACTCCCTTATCCTATGTTAGTGAGGCATTTTTTTCATTACAGAATTTCATGAAGTTATGTTTAGCGAGTTTAATGAAAATAAAATAAAGTAGCAAAAAAGTAAAGTAGGAAATAGAAAAGAGTAAAGTATTAGAGAGAATATTAGATGTCTTACTAAAAGGGAAAATAACTAACTTGAGACAATCCGAAATAGACACGACTCAAGTAATGTAGATTGACAGGATATTTTTCAACGGAAAGGATCACTTACTGCATCAGATATTGCATTCCTAATACACCAAGGACAAATGTGGATTAGTGGATATCATATTTTTGAGAGAATCCATTTTTAATACAACCCCTCTCCTCTACCTCCTCTCTAGTATTCCTGTTAAGGACCTAAATCCATAACGATCCGATAAAACAGAATATAACAAGATAAAGATAATCCGGCGCCCGTGAGGATCGGCGGAGATAAGGATCTGGGCGGTTGTGCGCGGGTTCCAACCCGTCGGGCAACGACTACAGATCAGATATACGTTCCGGCTGTGCGCAGAGACCTTCCGTCGGGGCAGCAGGTAGCGTAGGGAATTATGGATTCAAAGCAGTACGCAAGGCATTTGACCAAAATAATATATTCATTGATTCATTGTTGGATGATACAAATAATAACATTCTAGCCCTATTTATAATATTAGAATACTATACTCTAACTTATTGAATAAGAAAACAAAATATCTAAACTTATATGGAAGAGATTTGGTGAATCAATTAATAACTAAATGAATGAGATATAGGATCGTATCAATTCCTCTCTTTATTATTTTTAAATTAAATAATTGTGTTAACTCTTCACGAGATATGTAATTGTAGTTTATTAGCATTTTCAAAAAAATTATTACGAAAAGGCTTATGATTATCATGAGTCCACTTTATAATAATGTATTAGGAAATAATATGTATAATGTAATAATTGATATCTTCCGGTTTTCATAGGACCAATGCTTTTTCTCTAACTCTACTGGGCTTATTATTTAGGATTTTTTTATTTATTACTTCCACTACTACTAATTACTCTCACTGACCAAGGGGTATTTTCTTTTATTTGTTAAAGTCCAATCATTTGTTTCAGTAATATAAGACGCAGGAGTGGTTAGTTGATAGTTGAGACGCATGAGTGGATGGTTGAGAACTTGGATATATTTTTTTAATAAAATTAAAACAATACAGAGAATATTAACATGACTCATGCACAAGATTACATGCATAAATCGGGAAATATATTACTATTATCAATGATTAATTACATTAAAAATATTAATTATATAAGATGGGTCTCAAATGGGCCAGTTCTGGGCTGGGCTTGAGCATGGGCCGGGCCTGGGTTTACAAAATGACCCAAATAGAACCCACTTCAACTATTGAGCCCAGCCCAAGCCCGCTCCGTTTCACTGATAGACAGAGCCACACCGGGCCTGGGCCAAGCCGAGCAGGTCCAGTTGACAACTCTAGTCATACCTATTGTCCATATTTTTATGAGACAGAGGGAGTATTATTTAAATTTTAGATGATATATGTCCGCCAAATATTATCCATGTTTGACGCGGCATGAGTTTTAAGAAATGTGAGTAGAAAAAGTTAGTGGAATACAACGATACAAGTCTCACATTTCAAAGCAAAATGGGGTCCATTTACTAAAAATGAAAAAAAAAAACAAAGTGGACAACATTTCATGGAGGGACCAAAATGGTAAAATTGTACAATATTTCATGGACGGAGGGAATACTATAATACTTAATAATTTTCATTATTATAGTATAATTAGTTGTTTTAACTATAAAACAAATTATACTATTTGTTTTTTATCACTAACCTAAAAAATATCATAATTTTATTTTTCAATTCTAGTCGAAAGCATGTTCAATCTTTTATCAACATTAGAGGCTATAATGTAAAATTAATGCTATAACTAAAATAGGTAAATTCCTTAATTTTTGCAAATGATAGAAAATGACAAAAATAGTAAAATACCCTAATTTTGTATATACAATTTAGTTAATTTATAACCACCCTTTTATTTTTTATATTATTAGTGTTATTATCGTATCGGATCAATCCAAAGTGGTCCGTGTCGATATCGTGTTCAGGTCAATATCATGTTGTCATCGTGTCAGGTCAACCCAAAGTGGTTCGTGTCGTTATCGTGTTCGGGTTGTGTCCGGGTTTGAAGGTGGCGAGTTGGGTTCGTGTTCGGGTTTGAGGTTTCCTTAACAGGTTGGGTTCGGGTTTGACCTTATTGGGTTGGGTCGTTATCGGGTCAACCCGATAACGACCCAATCTGCACGATTTGCCAGCCCTAAGACAAACCGATCAATCCCTGAGGCCATGTTTGGTTGTCAGGATTCTGTCTGAAAAAGTAATCTGATTCCTTAAATTTTAAATTATTGTGTTTGTTTTTATTTTTAATCAAACAGGAAAGCAATCAGAATCCCAATAATTTTTAAATTCCTGTGTTTGTTTTTGTTTTTAATCAAATTGGGAAAGTAATCAGAATCCCAAGAACAAGGAAAGTTAGTACAATCTTCCAAGATTAAGAACCTAACTTTTCTTAGGTATTCTTTTTTCCAGTTTATGGATTCTTACATATTTAATGTAATACATCATCATCATTTATAATTTAAAATTATAAATTATACTTAATTTCATTATAATAAATAACTACATTAAAATTATTGTAATTATAACTATATTATTATAATATTTATATATAATTCTTATTATCATAATAATGATTAATAATTTATTAAATATTTAAAATATAATTAATAATCTAAATTATATAATACTCCATCCATCCCACAAAAGATGTCACACTTTCCTTTGTAATTTGTCTCACAAAAGATGTCACATTCTCTTTTTGGAAAAAGTTCTCTCTCACATGAATATAAAAATTTTATTTCCTCTCTCCATTTAACATACAAAACAAAGCCCCCTAAAATCCCGTGCCGTCCCACAAGTGTGACATCTTTTGTGGGACGGAGGGAGTAATAAATAATAATTACTTCTTCTGTCCCACTTTAGGAGTCCCGATTTACCATTTTGGGTGTCCCATTTTAGAAGTCCCGGTTAGAATATTCCATAAATGGTATTATGCCCCACATTCCACTAACCTTTTTCTACTCACATTTTATTATAAAACTAATACTCCCTCTGATCGATAGTAGTAGAGCCATTTTGTCATTTTGGTACGTTCCATGGTAGTAGAGTCATTTCCTTTTTTGGTAAAAGTCAACACATTTCTTCCCACTTGCTTTACTCTCTCTTACTTTATTCTCTCTACATCTCTCTACCTTTTTCATTTCCTACTTTATTCTTCATTTACTTAACTCACCTAACACAATTTTTTCTTAATCTCCGTGCCGAAAAGAAATGTCTCCACTACTATGGAACTGAGGGAGTATAAAATAGTAGAACCCACATTCCACTATCTTTACTTTACTTTACATTTCTTAATACTCGTGCCGAACTCAACCGAGACTCCTAAAATGGACGGAGGGAGTATTATTTTATAAATTAATAACTAATTAATAAAATCGTAGTGTAATTTTAAATTATAAATTTTATTTAATTATAATATCCGTGTAACTATAAATACAGTTTTATTATTATATATTGTGATGGATAGTCGATATTCGCAATAATAAATATAATAATTATTATTTATAATTAATAATTTATTAAAATTTTATATTATTTTTTTATAAATAGAAAAATAATGAGAATATTTTTAGTTTGGTGTTTAAATCAAATATAAAACTTAAAATCTTGATATTTTTCAGAAAAAAAAGTAAAGTTATTAGGAATCATATTCTGGGATTCATTTTCCTTGCTAACTTAATTTTCCCATCAACCAAACATGGGTATTAACTATGGATAAACTAAATGTTATCTAATTCATTTTTTATAATTTATTCATGACCGAATTAAACAAAGATGCTTAGACGAACTGATCGATCTAGTAGCAATATTGGCCCCTAATATCATGGAATTTTTAAAATGTTGGGTTTATCCCACAAACTTTTAATTTGGCGAATAATACACAAAATTTTCCGAGTTTGTTATTTTCCACCGGTGAAAAAATTCTGGCTATTTTAATGGATTGAAGAACAATTTTGGAGGGACTACTTCAAGAAAAACTATCCTCAAAGATTGAAAAACTTGAAGCTCTCGAAGTTTTTCTCGAGCAATTTGAAAAAATATTCTTATCATGATATTAATTGCCGTAACTTTTTCGCCGGTGGGAATTAACAAACTCGGGTAAAGTTTGTGATATTATTTGTCAAATTAAAAGTTCATGGGAAACCCCCAATTTTTTTAAAGTTCCATGATATTAAGGGTCAATATCCTTATTATCAATAGATTTGAAATTATCAAAAATATCTCAATAATTGAGCTTATTAGCTAGCGAAATAATTAGAGTCATCATAGAGATAAAATTGTAAAGAAATGAAATCAAAAGTAAACGAATACACAGCACGCTAGAACTATTTTTGTAATTTTACCATTGCTTATAAATTGTAAAAAAATAAACTGAGTTGATAAAATTATTTTCGAAGTGCTCATAAGCTACTGAAGCTTATATTATTATAGAATAGTAGTTTGATTATAAGCTTATTTTTCCAATAAACTTTGAAAGAATTTTTAAGGTCTAGAAAACAAAAAAAAATTATAATAGTAACACTTTATTAGTCAATTGTACTATTCAATTGATCATCATTTAGGAGTATTTATTATTAGTTCAATATGTGCAGACTTTGCATTGGAAGAAAGATTTGAAACAATTGGGAAAGAAATGGTACAAAAATGTGGTTATTTGCCATTGGCAATTTCTTTACTTGGTGGGGTTTTGAGAGTGAAAAAATCGATTGTTGAGTGGGAATCAGTAAATGAGCACATCAAAGCAGCCATATATGGAGTTGAAGAGCGGATTGATGGAGTGCTGAATTTAAGCTATGAAAGTTTACCCTATTATTTGAAGCCTTGCTTTCTCTATTTGGGTGTTTTTCACGAGGATGAAACCATAGGTGTTTTTTCTCTATATAAGATGTGGATTGCACAAGGCATGATTTCATATGAGAATATTGGAGACAAGGAGGACTCTTTAATGGACATCGCTGAGCTTTACTTAAGTGAGTTAGCCTCCAGGTCCATCGTTCAAGTTGAAATTAGTCTTGATTATGATGTCAGAAATCGAAAATATCGTTCATGCAAACTTCATGATGTAGTAAGAGAACTATGTTTGAAATTGGGAAAAAAGGATCATTTTGGTGTGCAGAGTTTGGAGTATAAAGGTGGGAAACTTAGTACCTTACTACGGGAAGCTTCGTCGCATACGAAGATACAACATCTGGTAATAGATTTCAGAAATGAAGTCGAGTATGAGCATATAGATGCTTGTGAAGAAGATACTTGGGAGCATATAAGGTCTGTTCGATTATTCAATCTCATAGGATCGAATGTTGTTGAGTTCCCCCCACAAAGTATAGTTGGTTTTCAGAAATTCAAATTGGTAAGAGATCTATGTTTTTTTAGATTCAAATTTGCTGGAGGAAAGTTACTGAGAGGAATCACTAAACTTGTTCACCTTAGACGTTTGCATTTACAAAGATGTGAACTTGATAAGCTACCCTCTTCCATGAAGAATTTGGTATACATGGATACCCTTGATTTAATAGGTTCGATGAATGTTAAAGTTACAAATGTTTTTAAGGAGATGCTGCGATTTTTCACTTGATTCTTCCTTACTATGGAAATGAAAACATTAGAAATTATCGACTAAGATTGGATGAGGGAGTATATGAGTTGGAGACTCTAGTATTCTTTGATAGCAGATGCCATGAAATTAAATGTATGGACAGAATGAAGAATCTCCGATATTTTGTAGCAAGAATATACGATAATGAAAGCTTGTCAGCTATCATGAATGGCATTATGAACTGGAACAAGATACAGGATTGTCAAGTAACCATTGAAGGAAGTTGCGACTTAACAAGTGAGGGAATGCTGGAGAAGGCTTTGACATGTCCCAATCTTTATGAATTGAATATTGTATCTGAATCAGTAAAGGCGCTAGCAAAGTGCGAGAGTGATTTGTTGAGCTCGAAACTTAAATGTTTGTGTCTGTTTGGTTGTGAGATTGAGGATGATCCAATGGGGATACTGGGAAAGCTTCCTTGCTTGGTAACATTGCAATTCAAGAAGGACTCATTTGTTGGGGAGGAGATGACATGTCCAACAACAGTTTTCTTTGCCTCAAGAAGCTAGTATTTAGAGGTTTACCAAGGTTGAGGGAGTGGAGAGTGGAGGTAGGAGCCATGCCCCTTCTCTCTCATTTAACAATCGGAGAGTGTTCTTGTCTAGAGATGGTTCCAGAGGGTTTGAGTGCCATTTCTACCCTTCAGACTCTCGTAATTAAACATATGCCAGAATTGAGTGAAAGGGTATCACCTTCAGGACAGGATTTCCACAAAGTCCGCCATGTTCCTTCAATTATCATCAAGGAATAGTCTTCACCAGGTATTTCATTTCTCACATTATTCTTTATTCAATTTTGGCAAAATAAAATCATAAGCTCTAATCATGTCATTGCTGATTTACAGGTGAATAACTACCTTTCCCTAAAGGTTACATTCCTTGGTAAGGTTTAATGACTCTCTAACTCTTTGTAAGATTGTTTCGTCTGTATTTTATTTTATTTTCTTTTGTTGCAGGTTTAATTTCCTCCCCTTCTTGTTTCAGTAACGTTGTTGTATTTCTCTAAGTGTTCCTTTTTGTACTCCTTTCTCTTGCAGGGAAATCCTTCCTAGTTACTACTATGTGTTTGTGCATAAGTAATTGTTTGGAATCTTGGTAATTTAAAGTTGTGTAGTGTTGGTTAATAAGATACTTATATTTGAAATGATGGTGTGTTTGAATTGAAATTGATGATTTGCAATAACTCAAATGCTGAAAGTGAATTATTGAATATTTGTGTTTGCGTTAATTTTGGTTTGTATTGAATTGCTCGATTAATCATTGTTTAAAGCCGATCCATTATAGGATCATTGTACACTTATACATGGAAATATTATTTTATACTTTTATAAGATATTTGATTGAATCTCTTTCTATAAGGATATCTTTTGGATTTTGCGTTTGCACTTGAGTGAGGAATCGCTTGCTATTTCTTTGTTCTGTCGAGGGACTAAATTTCTCAGATTAAAGCTGAAATAATTGGTTGTGTTCATTGAGTTGTCAACTAAATTCACAATTTGAGAATACGGTTGTAAATTACTAAATATTCTCATGTATACGATTCTTGATATTTAATCCTGTTGTGATAATCATACTTTCAGGAACAATACATATGCAGTGTTCTGTAAGGACTTGCAAATCTCCAACCTAAATTTTAAGTTAGATATTTGTCACTAATTTTTATCTTATTACCGTTCTTTACCTTAGAGCATCTCCAATGCCGGCTAGCCAACCGGCTAGCCGATTCGCGTTGCTAGCTGGTCGGCTAGCCGAACCATTGGAGGCGGCCAGCGCTGAATCGGCGAAAAAAGCGGCCTGGGCTGGCCGATCGCAACGCGCTGGCCGGCATTGTGGCGTGCCGATCGGCCAGCGCCGAATTTCGATTTTTTTTTAAAAACCTATATAAACGCGATTATAGTTTCATTTTCATTTGCACTGCTTGTTTTAACGAGTTTTCTCTCTCTCTACATTTCTGTACAAGAGCATCATCGAAGCGATGAGTAACGCGGGTAGTAGCGGTGGTGGTAGTGGTGGGGATGCTTGAGGAGTACGAACGGAGGATGAACGAGGCTATGGAGGCCTACATGAACCGCGAGATGGAGCGGTACATGCGTAGGGTGGAACAGCAGGCGATACCTCGCCCTCCACGGGTTGTCCACCGTCGAGCGGTGATTGATCGGGATCACGTAGCTGCACATCAGCGGCTATATGACGACTACTTTGCGGAGAACCCGCGGTTTCCCGCAAACATGTTCAGGCAACGTTTTAGAATGCGCAGGGAGTTGTTTATGCGTATCGTTGACGCTTTGTAGCGTCGATATCTGTATTTCCCCTTCAGGCACGATGCGGTTGGCAGATCCGGCCACACCCCTATTCAAAAGTGCACGGCGGCAATCAGGCAGTTGGCCTACGGAGGCGCGGCGGACATGTGGGATGAGTACCTCCACATCGGTGAGTCGGCAGCCCTGGAATGTCTGAAGTTTTTTTCTGTCAGGGCGTGATAAACATTTTTGGTGAGGATTACCTTCGAAGCCCTACTCCCCGGGATGTTAGGCAGCATAGATTGTATGCATTGGGAGTGGAAGAACTGTCTGACTGCAAGGGGGCCTACACGACCGGCTACAAGGAAAGAATCCCACGATGATCCTCGAAGCCGTAGCTGATTACCGGCTGTGGATCTGGCATGCGTATTTGGGATAGCCGGGTCGAACAACGACATCAACGTCCTGAACTCGTCGCCCCTCTTCAACGAGAAGTGTCGGGGCATCGGTCCAGCCGTCTCATTTGTGGCCAACGGCAACCGGCATGATATGGGCTACTACTTGGCGGATGTGATATACCCTAGGTGGCCTGTCTTTGTGAAGACGATCAGGCACGCAAGTGATGAAAGGAAGGCCTACTTTGCGGAACGACAGGAGTCGGCGCGCAAGAATGTGTAGCGCGCATTTGGTGTGCTCCAGTCTCGATGGGCGGCAATTAAGGGTCCAACGCGTTTGTGGGATGTCCAATGCGTTTCCCAAACAATGTACGCTTGCATTATCATGCACAACATGATCATCGAAGACGAAGGCGTACGACTGACTAGTTGGGCCAATGACGATGACGCCGGTCCAAGCCACGGAACGGCCACCCCTAGCGTACAACGTGGGGTACCTCTCGATGAAGTCGGCCGCCTCAAGGAATATGCCGACATGCGCCAAGTGGATGCTCATATTCAACTCCAAAAGGATATAATTGAAGACTTATGGGCACGGAGGACTGCACGCCAATGGTTTTTTTTCTTTATTATGTAACTTTTTTTTATCTATGTATCTTTTTTTTTAATGCAATTAATGAATTTTCCCATATCTGTGTCGTAAATTTAATTCCGTAATTTAATCGAAATTTTAATTCCGTAAATGTAGTATTTTTTGAATTATTTTTATTGCGGCTAGCCTATGACTGGCCTAAATCTGATATGGCAGGTGGATTTTTAGTGCTGCTGATGTGGCAGGGAGAGAGAGTGGCTGGCCTATTTGCAATTGGAGATGCTCTTACAAGTCAAGTGCTATTGGTGTTTTCTTTCGCATCTGTATTATTCTTTGCTTAGTTAAGAACCATTGGATTTAGGACAACGATTTAGTTTTATTAAGTTATTTTTAGTATGTCCTATAATCTAACCTGCAGTCTAATGCAATAATAAAAGACATGTATGAGATTTAGATTAGAGTTCAACTACCTGACTTATTCATGAAGCTATGTAGGCTCTAGTTACTACATTCTTTCAATATTTTAATTGAATCTAGCGACGACTTAATTTTTAGAAAATTTCAATATCAACTAATTGTCTACAGTATAAATTTAATTTATTCTGCAATATTCATGAACAATGCAATTTTACAAATTTTACTTTTTACAACATATATACTCCTATAAAACTAAACTGCTACCAACGACAGAAATGCGACATGAAAAAATCATAAAATAACCCTAAATCTAAATTGAAAATCACAAAATTAAATAAACTAAAAAAGTCGACACGACGACACTTACGTTGCTTTAATTGATCTGAATTGAAATTATTGAATTTGAAGAATTGTATAATTGTGTTTGGGTTGAGTTTGATATGTATCTGATTGTTTGATTAAACTTTGTTTAATGTTGATCCCTTTAGAGGATCATTTTACACACATATTATTTTCTAGTTTAATGTTGAGACCGAAAGGCTTCGGTGTGATCAATTGAAATATGCAAGACAAGTTTAGCCTTAACACTACAAAAATCTCGCGATTTAGCAACGGACATTCCCGCTACTAAATGCCTTATTTCCGTTGCTAAAACTGATTAGTAGCGGATTAGCAGCGGATATAGTCCGTCGCTAAAAACCTCGCTGCCAAAATGATTGTAACGAACAAAATCGGCTACTAATATTTAGCAACGGATTTCCAACAGATGGATCCGCTACTATATGTTCAAATCAAATTGGAAACGAAAATCAATCAAGTTCAGCAACGGATATATCCGTTGCTAGTACTAGCAGATTAGTAGCAGAAGTTTATTAGCATTAGAATAGCAACGAATATATTTTGCTACTAAAGTTTTTTATTTATATCTATATATTTTGCTATTCCGCTATTACATCAAAATTTATGTTATGGATCAATTATTTTGCTTATCTTACAACCTGTTTATAACAAACCATATATCTACAAAATAAATATCAACAATTCTTTGTAGACAAAAATAATACTCCATAGATATATATCTTGCAAATTACATGAAATTCAATATTGTCATACTTTAGATTGTACAAAGAATTACAAATTAATAGCTATATTTTTTCATATATATTTCTGATATCCTATAATAATATACAAGGGCTCCTTTTATAATGTCACAGGAGTCACATATGAAATGACACGACTCTAATTAACATACACACCTATTGAAATGAAAAGGCACCTCTTCATGAAAGGACACCTCTCTTGACTAAGACACTATTAACATGAATAGATATGACTGTTCATTACGTAAGCTTCCGTGGAGGCCTTCTCTCTCTTGTGCTCCTACGGATTAGTACAAACTCATCATCATCCCCTCCTTCAAGAACCAACTTGCCCTCAAGTTGGAGTTGCGGAAATCGACTCCGAACTTCGTCAACGATCTCCCACGTAGCATCATCTACATTCAAATGTTTCCATTTGATTAACACTTGTGCTTGAGGCTTACCTTTGACCAAAACCGAGCGTGTAGCTAACACTTCCTCTGGTTCAATCTGTTGGGAAAAGTGGTGATAATTATCAAAGAGTATCAAAAATAAATTGATACTTGTGCAGCGGAACCAGGATAATTCTTTTCCCTCTTGCTGGATTAAATAATGGGACCAAACCAAGAAAATAAATTTGGTGCAGAATAAAACGTGAGACGAGAATTTTACGTGGAAAACCCAAATCGGGAAAAACCACGAGACTGAAGTCTAAATCTTCCACTATGTATATAGTAGGCTTACAAATTCTCCCTACACTCTATAGGGGAAACACAAATCTCAAGTTGAATAACTTGGAATAAACACAAGAGGAGTGAGCTACAATTTTAAGGGAGATAGGAATTTTTCCTCACTTTTTCTTCTCTCAAAATGCACTCACCGAAACTCTCTCTTGCTCTCTCTCTCTCTCACTAGTTGCTATAATCTGCAACTCTTGCACTGCTCTTCATCGACGGAAGTGAGCTCTATTTATAGGAGAACTTGAGCTGCAAATTTCTACTCCTATAGCCATCTCTACCACCGCCCTATAGCCGCAACATTTAAGTTTTTAGGGAATTGCAGCAGCTTTGCTGCATGAAGTTAGAAAACTCATACGTAATGCATTTATTGCATTAATGCCCACCTATAGATGTTGACATTCTTAGTCAACTTTGGTGGCTTCCACATGTGGTGGATTATCTCAACAATTCTCCCCCTCCACCTCATGTGGGGATTTAACGAGACCCGCTTCTTGCCTGCAGATATCAAGCTTATCTCGGGGTAAGGACTTGGTAAGCTATCGGCACCATTTTTATCAGTGTGCATCTTCTCCAGCTGCAAAAATCTTTCCGTCAAGTGCTTCTCGTATCCAATGATATCTCACATCAATATGCTTCGTTCTTGAGTGAAAACTCTAATTCTTACTCAAGTGAATTGCGCTTTAACTGTCGCAGTAAAGCACATACTTCTCTTGCTTCAAGCCCAACTCTTTCAGAAACTCTTTCGACCACAAAAGGTCTTTACAAGCTTCCGTCATAGCTATGTACTCAGCCTCCCTTGTGGATAATGCCACGCATCTTTGAAGTTTCGATTGCCACGAGATAGCTCCCCTTGCAAGTCTCATCAGGAATCCGGATGTAGACTTCCTGGAATCTATGTCACCAGCCATGTCTGCATCCGTATATCCATCTAGTAGGATATGGTTGTCACCAAACTTCAGACAAAGTTTAGAAGTACCTCGCAGGTACCGAAATATCCATTTCACTGCAGTCCAATGCTCTTTTTCCGGGTTAGAGAGAAATCTACTAACCACACCAACTGCGTGAGCTATGTCTGGTCTAGTGCATATCATAGCATACATTAGACTGCCCACCGCAGAAGCATATGGCACCTTCCGCAGCTCTTCCTTTTCTGTCTCACTTGTTGGGCATTGCGCAGAGCTGAGCTTCATATGACCCGCAAGTGGAGTGGGGACCAGCTTCGACTTGCTCATACTGAATCTTTCAAGAACTTTCTCAATGTATTCTTCTTGAGATAACCAGAGCTTCTTGCTCTTCCTATCCCTGGAGATCTTCATTCCAAGGATCTGCTTAGCCGCGCCCAAGTCTTTCATCGCAAAAGACTCACTAAGCTCTTTCTTCAGCTCATCAATTTTGCTGGCATCATGGCCTACAATCAGCATGTCGTCAACGTAGACTAACAGTATGATAAAGTCGTCTCCTGCGAACTTCTTGAAGAAAACACAGTGATCTGAGGTGGTCCTGTTGTAGCCATGGGTCGACATGAAGGACTCAAACTTCATGTACCATAGTCTAGGAGCTTGTTTTAGGCCGTACAAACTCTTCTTCAACCTGCACACAAGGTTTTCTTTCCCTTTGAACCCTTCAGGTTGGTCTATGTAGATTTCTTTATCAAAATCTCCATGCAGGAACGCCGTCTTCACATCAAGTTGCCCGATCTCCAGGTCTAAGCTGGCAGCAATCCCGAGCACGACTCTGATTGAAGACATCTTCACCACTGGTGAGAAAATATCATCAAAATCAACACCCTTTCGTTGGCTGAAACCTTTCACAACCAGTCTGGCCTTGTACCTTGGTTGTGAGTTGTGCTCCTCAACCTTCAATCTGTAGACCCACTTATTTTTCAATGGTCTCTTGCCGGCTGGCAACTTCACCAAGTCATAGGTGTGATTTTGGAGTAAGGAGTTCATCTCCTCCTTCATGGCCTCTAACCACTTCTCCTTTTGGTCATGCGCCATGGCTTTTGTAAAATGTGGCTCTCCTCCATCAGTGAGCATTACATACTCATGTGGGCTATATCTGGTAGAGGGTTGTCTCTCTCTGACTGACCTTCTGACTGGAGGGACTTCATCTTGTGCAGGTCGAATCTCCTCGTCGCCTGCTCCATCATCAACTGGATCGCCTTGCTCCGATTGGATATTTCCCCGGTAATCCTGAATCGCAGGTGAAGGAACTGGATCTAAGTTGACAGGAACTTCTGAATTGGATTCAGGCCTTTCTTTTGCATCATCAAGAACTTGATCTTCAAGGAACACGACATCTCTGTTTCTAATAACCTTCCTGCTAACTGGGTCCCATAATCTGAAACCAAACTCTTCATGAGCATATCCCAAAAAGATACATGGTTTGGTTTTGTTATCAAGCTTGGATCTCTCATCTTTTGGAATGTGCACGAATGCCCTGCAAGTGTTTGTAAGACACGTCTTTTCCGGACCAAACTCTGTCTGGAACGTCACCGCCCAGAGGAGTCGATGGAGAAAGGTTGATCAAGTCAACTGCAGTCCTCATAGCTTCACCCCAAAAGGATTTCAGCAGTTTGGAATGCGACAGCATGCATTTGATTCTTTCACAAATCGTTCTGTTCATCCTCTCTGCCACTCCGTTGTGTTGAGGAGTCTTTAGGACACTTTTCTCAAGCTTGATACCATGGTTCTTGCAGTGCAGCTCGAATGGCCCTTGGTACTCGCCGCCGTTGTCTGCACGAACACACTTCAGTTTCCTTCCCGTCTGTCGCTCGACTTTTGCTTGAAAATGCTTAAAGACCTCCAAGGTTTGGTCTTTGGTTTTCAGAGCAAAACACCAGACTTTTCTAAAATAATCGTCAATGAAAGTGACGAAATATAATGCACCACCAAGAGTTCTGTCTTTCATGTAGCACAAATATATGTACACCAAATCAAGAAGTTGAGCTCTTCTTGAGGGAGAGAAGCTCTTGAATGCGACTGTTTGTTGTTTTCCGGCCAAACAATCAACACAGGTTTTCAAATGCATTCCTTTTACCTAAGGGATGAGGCTTCTTCTAGCCAAGATCTCCAGACCTTTCTGGCTCAGATGTCCAAGCCTCTTTGCCATATCTCAATGGAGGAATTTTTGACGACTGCATTCACCTCTCCATTGGACAACGTTGCATGTTTCAAGTAGAGAGAATTTTTCTTTCTACCTTTTGCTTCTATGAGGGAGCCTTTTATCAGCTTCCATTTTCCTTCGCCGAAATGGTTGATGTAACCATCATCATCGAGCTTGCCGGTGGAAATAATGTTGAGTCTGATATCAGGAACATGTCGAACATCTCTCAGAACGAGCTTGCATCCCGTGTCGGTGAGTAGATGAATGTCTCCTATACCAGCAACTTCTGTCACGCCGTGGTTGGCCATTCTGACTTTGCCAAAGCTGTGCCACCGGTGTAGGATGTAAACATATCACGATATGGTGTGATGTGATATGATGCACCCAAATCAACGATCCAGTCCGTTTGTTGGCATGCCGGACTCACACAGGCGTCATCACAAACTACGACAACATCACCATCAGTTGCAACTGCCGTTGTGTCCTTCTCAGCATTTTCATTATTTCCCCGTGTTTGATCTCTTTTCTTCTTTCTGCAGTCTCTCTCGTAGTGGTTTGGACCACCGCAATAATGGCATTTGAAGTCCTTTTTGTGTTTAGACTTCCCCCTGGATTTGTCTCTCATGTTATGAGAGTTTCTATTTTTACTTCTCTCTCGATCACTATTTTCAGCAACCATCGCCTTTGTCTCAGAAGAATGATGCTCCCTTCTTCTGGATTCTTCGTTAAGAAGACAATCTTTGACCATCTGCAAGGTCAGTGCTCCTCCCGGAGCCGAGTTGCTGATTGACACTACAAGAGTGTCCCAACTATCCGGCAACGAACTGAGTAGCAATAAAGCTATCACTTCATCATCAAGAGAAACCTTCATGTTGATGGATTGGTTGATAAGACCCTGATATGCATTGAGGTGCTCCGTCATGTTGGAACTCTCCACATATCGCAATCGAACGATTTTTCTGATGATGGATGCTTTGTTCAAGGCATTTTTCCTCTCGAACATAGCTTCCATTTTCTTCTAAAGAACATCAGTCTTTTCCTCATTGGTGAAATGATGGAAGATACTGTGTTCGATGAAGCGCCGGATGTGACCAACAGTTTTTCTGTGCATGATGATCCACTCATCATTACTCATATCCTTTGGTTTGGCATCATCTCCATCTAAGGGCAAATAGAGATCCTTACAGTAGAGAAGATCCAACATGCTTGGCTTCCAAATTGAGTAATTCGATCCGCTCAATTTGAACATGCCACCAAGTGAAGATGATTCCTCCATTTTTAATCCGCCTCAGAACCACGATGGTGGCTCTGATACCACTTGTTGGGAAAAGTGGTGATAGTTATCAAAGAGTATCAAAAATAAATTGATACTTGTGCAGCGGAACCAGAATAATTCTTTTCCCTATTGCTGGATTAAATAATGGACCAAACCAAGAAAATAAATTTGGTGCAGAATAAAACGTGAGACGAGAATTTTACGTGG
Source organism: Salvia hispanica (assembly GCF_023119035.1). Classification (NCBI taxonomy): domain Eukaryota; kingdom Viridiplantae; phylum Streptophyta; class Magnoliopsida; order Lamiales; family Lamiaceae; genus Salvia; species Salvia hispanica. The sequence continues at coordinate 43,451,835 of NC_062970.1, read as the reverse complement.
AAAACCCAAATCGGAAAAAACCACGAGACCGAAGTCTAAATCTTCCACTATGTATATAGTAGGCTTACAAATTCTCCCTACACTCTATAGAGGAAACACAAATCTCATGTTGAATAACTTGGAATAAACACAAGAGGAGTGAGCTACAATTTTAAGGGAGATAGGAATTTTTCCTCACTTTTTCTTCTCTCAAAATGCACTCACCGAAACTCTCTCTTGCTCTCTCTCTCTCTCACTAGTTGCTATAATCTGCAACTCTTGCACTGCTCTTCATCGACGGAAGTGAGCTCTATTTATAGGAGAACTTGAGCTGCAAATTTCTACTCCTATAGCCATCTCTACCACCGCCCTATAGCCGCAACATTTAAGTTTTTAGGGAATTGCAGCAGCTTTGCTGCATGAAGTTAGAAAACTCATACGTAATGCATTTATTGCATTAATGCCTACCTATAGTTGTTGACATTCTTAGTCAACTTTGGTGGCTTCCACATGTGGTGGATTATCTCAACACAATCACCGAAAGCCCTGTTTCTGTCAATGGCGGCAAAGGAACAGATTCTACTTTATCTCCGATACGCCTTCGTAACAAAGAAACACGGAATACCGGATGTACACGACTTGTTGGTGGTAGATCCAACTCGTATGCGACTGACCCTATCCGCCTTAATACTTGAAATGGCCCGTAGAATTTAATTGCAAGCTTCTAATGTGTGCGTCTAAAAACTGTCTGTTGTCGATAAGGACGTTGTTTGAGGTAGACCCAATCGCCAACAACAAACTCTTCCGCCCTCCTCCCCTTTATCAGCTTGAGCTTTTTGTTGTTGTCGTGCCAACTCCAAGTTAGCTTTTAATTCACTTAACACTTCATCACGAGAACATAGTGTCACATCAACTTCTTGTACGAGGGATGATCCTATCTCATAAGGCACCACTATGGGAGGTGCACGACCATAGACTGCTTCAAATGGTGTTATTTGAATGGCTCTGTGATAAGTAGTATTATACCAGAACTCTGCCCAAGACAAATAATTTACCCATAATCTTGGCCGATCTGCAACGAAACATCGAAGATATTGCTCCAAACTCTTATTGGTCACTTCCGTTTGCCCGTCAGTTTCTGGGTGATAAGCGCTACTCATGCGTAACTTGGTCCCCATTTGGCGGAATAGTTCTTGCCAAAATAGTCTCATGAATACTTTATCTCGATCGAAAACGATAGACTGGGGGACACCATGTAGCCTTACTATATTTCTAACGAATGTGTCAGCCACACTTTTTGCAGTATAAGGATGTGAGATAGCTATGAAATGACTGTATTTCGACATTCGATCGACAACCACCATCACTACATCTTTTCCGGAGGACTTTGGTAGTCCTTCTACAAAATCCATCGAGATATCCGACCATATAGTCTCAGGGACATCAAGCGGCTCTAATTAGCCTCCCGGCTTGCGAGTGTTGGCCTTGTTGCGTTGAAAAACGTCACATTGTTGTACGTACTTTAGTACTGCTGCCTACAGACCTTTCCAGCAAAAATTGCGTGCAATTCGGCTGTAAGTGTGCAGGATTCCCGAGTGATCCCCAATGGTAGAATCATGGAACTCACTGATGATAGCTCGTCGGAGTTCATCGTTTGCTGGCACCACCACCTTACCATCCTTCAATAGGCATCCTTGGCTGATTGTGTAGCGAGAATCAGTCCTACCTTCTCCTTTTTCCACATCATCAATCAATTTACTTACTTCATCATCCAAGGTAGAGTTTCTTCGTATTTCCGTCCATAAATTAGATTGTGGAACGGATATGGTATTCAGCTCAACTAAATCTTTGCACCATGGCAAGCTATCTGCAGCACTATTCTCTCGTCTTGGTCGATAGACTATGTCATAGTCAAAACCGAGGAGCTTGACGATCCACTTTTGTTGCTCAGGAGTGGAGATTCTTTGTTCCAAGAGGTATTTCAAACTTCGTTGATCTGTGATGATCCTGAATCGCCTCCCTAGAAGATATGGACGCCAAATTCGAATAGCCTCTAAGATGGCTATCATTTCCTTCTCGTAAGTTGACGAGCCACTTTTGTTGCTCAGGAGTGGAGATTCTTTGTTCCAAAAGGTATTTCAAACTTCGTTGATCTGTGATGATCCTGAATCGCCTCCCTAGAAGATATGGATGCCAAATTCGAATAGCCTCTAAGATGGCTATCATTTCCTTCTCGTAAGTTGACCGCATCCTCTGCTTTTCATTCAATCCCTTACTCAAATAAGCGAGTGGAATTTTTCCTTGTACTAAGACAGCTCCTACTCCATAACCGCAAGCATCAGTTTCAATGATAAAATCTTCTTCAAAGTTGGGTAATGCTAGTACTGGGGCGGTGGTCATGGCCTTTTTCAATGCTTCAAATGCTTCACCCGCAGCCTTATCCCAAAAGAATGCCCCCTTCTTAAGCAATGTGTAAGAGGTCGTGCTATGCTTCCATAGTTACGGATGAACCGGCGATAGTACCCAGTCAACCCAAGAAATCCACGAAGACTAGTGACTGTTTTAGGCAATGGCCATGATGTCATAGCTTTTTCTTCCGGTCATCAACTCGAATTCCCTGCTCAGATATATAATGGCCCAAATATTCTAGCGCACGTCGACCGAACTCGTATTTTGATGGTTTTAAATGAAAATTGTGCTCACGGAGGATTTGGAATACATTATCCAAGTGTTGTAGATGATCCTCCCAACTTTTACTATAAATTAGTATATCATCAAAAAACACTAGAACGAACTTTCGAAGGTACTTACGAAATATTTCATTCATTGCCGATTGGAAGGTTGATGGCGCATTACACAACCCAAAAGGCATGACCAAAAACTCATAATGACCATTATGTACACGAAATGCCGTTTTTGAAATATCTCCGGTATCTATCCTGATTTGGTGATACCCTGCCCTCGAGTCCATTTTACTAAAAAACTTTGCAACGTTGAGTTCGTCAAGCATATCTTCAACGGTGGGTATGGGGAAACGATCTTTCACAGTGACGTCGTTGAGAGCCCGATAATCCACGCAAAAATGCCATGATCCATCTTTTTTCTTTACTAACAACACCGGCGATGAGAATGGACTAACACTTGGTCGAATTAATCCACTTTTCAACATTTCCTTCACTTGTCTTTCGATTTCATCTTTTTGATAGTGCGCATACCTATAGGGCGCTACGTTAACCACAACATTTTCATCCTTAAAGGTGATTCTGTGATCGTAGGTTCTGGGTGGGGATAGCCCCTTTGGCTCACTCATCACGTCATCAAACTGGTTCAGTATTCTTTGTATGTCTGTGTGTACCTCCTCTAAGGTGGACTTTGTCTCTGTCTCTGTCTCTGAAGATTTCATAAGCACAAACACTGATGTCTCATTACTCAGCTCTTTGGTTAATTAATCCCACTCAATGGACTTGGCCTTTGGCGAAGGAGAAAATCCTCTAAGGATGTGCTCACATCCTTCTTGCTCAAAGTTCATTGTCATGGTCCGATAATCCGTCAACACTGGTCCAAGACTTTCCAACCAAGGTAATCCCAACACTACATCGAGGTAACATACATTTAACCTATATAGTGTAGTTTGGAAAGTAATACCTTGAATCGTTATATTCACGGCTTTGAATCGGAGACTACATGGAATCTTGTCTCCATTGGCTACTCGAACATATATTGGAGGAATATGAACCACACTTAGTCGAAGATCTTCTGCACGTTGCGGGTGAATAAAATTCAGGCTTGACCCAATTGTCGACTAGCAACTGAATTGTTTCATCCTTGATGCTGCCAACCATTCTCATTGACTTCCCTCTACTTTCACCCATGAGTGCATTCAATGAGATTGTAGGTTCTCCATTCTCGACCTCCTCGTCATATATTGGGCTTGAAACTTCTTCTTCGTTTCCACTTTCAATAAGGAAAGCTTGTGTAAGTCTGCACTTGTGGCCTCGTGAAAAAGGCTCATCACAATTGAAGCACTCATTTTTTTCTCGTTTTGCTTGCATCTCTGCCCACGTTAATCGCTTTGTTGGGACTGAATTTGCTATATTTGAGGGTCGGCTTGATGAACTCATATGAGCTGCTGGTGTGGAGTTTGTCATTCTCTGTTGAGTTTTGACATGCAAGCCTCATGCTCGTCGAGTCTTAGCTTGCTCGTCAGCATGCCTAGCTAATTCGTTAGCTTGTTCTAACGTTTGGGGTCGAAAGAACCGTATTTCTTTAGCAAGGTCGTCTCGGACTCCAGCCATAAAGGCCCCTAGTAGCGCCTTGTCCTTCCAATGTGGTACACAATTAACCAATCGCTCAAATTCAATGAGATAAGAACGGAAACTACCGGTTTGTTTGAGCCTAACAATGGCTTCATCAGCTTCTTCAAGTTTTGTTGTACTGAATCTTTGTAGCAAGCCTTTCTCGAACATGGACCAGGTAATTCAAGTGTGGCGTGCACTGAACCATTGCCACCACTGATTCGCTTCACCGTCGAGATGATAAGAGGCCCACTGAACCCATTTCTTTGCAGGAGTATCTTGGGCACGGTAGTATTGACGCGCTCTATTTAACCACACACGCGGGTCGTCAGTGCCATTGAACTTGGAGAAGTCCATGCGAATAGGATTCTTTTTTACTTCTTTTTTGAACTTTCATCAGATTCAGAATTTTCATCCTCCCATTCGTCTTCTTCTTCATAATCTTCTCCTAAAGATGAAAATGGGTTTCGATAGTCTGCCTTTGTTTCTTTCTTCCTTTCCTTTTTTCTTCTCAAAATTGTCCGCATTTCTTCCATTCCCTCGAACATTGTTTGAACCATCTCTCGTAATTCTGTCATGGATGCTTCAAGTGATTCAAATCTAGCTCGCGTCGCTGCCATAGTTGAGACAGATAAGTTTAATTTTTTCCCAAGTTACTATCATAACGAGACTCTTGATACCAATTGTTGAGACCGAAAGGCTTCAGTGTGATTAATTGAAATATGCAAGACAAGTTTAGCCTTAATAGCTACATTCTTTTATATATATATTACTGATATCCTATAATAATATACAAGGGCTCATTTTATAATGTTCCAGGAGTCACGTATGAAATGACACGACTCTTAACATAGACACCTATTGAAATGAAAAGACACCTCTTCATGAAAGAACACCTCTCTTGACTAAGACACTATTAACATGAATAGATATGACTGTTCATTACGTAAGTTTCCGTGGAGGCCTTCTCTCTCTTGTGCTCCTACGGATTAGTACAGACTCATCATTTAACAAGAGAACTGGTCTTCAAATTGAACAAGCAGTAATTCTACAATGTATACTTCTATGAAGTGTCTACCACTTGTCTTCCAAATTGAACAATCAATATGATTGATTTAATCATGTCCAATAGCATTTGAAATACACTGATTGCAACCTTGTTTTCATAATATAGTATTTGACATGTGGAAAAAAAATCATTTTCAGTCAACAATTTTCAAAATCACAATATTTCAGCTAAGTCATTCTTCCATTCCTCTAGATTATGCTTTTGCAAATGAGAGAACAATCACTTGCTATTTCTCGTTTGTTTATTAAGTAACAAGATTTCCACCAAGCTAAAAAAACTGGCTGCGGATCTCTTCTTCATTGGGCTGTCACTAAATTAAGTTGAGAATTCAGTGGCTGTAAATTAAGTAAAAAAAAAGATAAAGCTAGATCATAAAAAAGTCCTAAATTTAAAACTACAAAAATGAAATAAACTAATTCCCTGCCTTAGAGTCTACTTATTGGGCTTTATATCTAATCAATAAAGCTAAACTGTGGCCCAAAACATTGAAGGAGACTGGCCCATAAAAGTGAAGTCCACTTGAATGAATAAAAACTTGTCCTCCTCTGAAGAGAAGACGCCGCCGCTGGTTGGGATGGGGCAGGGCGCCGCCGGCAGCCGATGGAAAACGATTCACGGCTGAGCAGATTCAATTCTACTGTGTAATATTATTGTGTGTTCTAATTCTCACGATTTTTACAGCTCTGATCATCGAGTAGAACTGTAGAAGGAAATAGCTGCCTCAAATTCAAATTCTCAATGTTGTTTCTAAGTGGCGCAACCATCCTCTTCTCACCATCTACAAATTGAATATTGCAGAAAGTAAGTGTTTACATTTTTTTTTGACGGATTTTTTTATTAAAACAACGCGTAATTTATCATTTTATGTCGTGTATTTTCATAATTTCATACACCTACTATCTATTATCATTCTTTGTTCTAGTATTGAGTTATGTGGATGCTTTCTCTAAAAAAGTAGAGAAGTAGAGATTCACTGATTAAGAAAATGAAATGTGAAGACTTGATATTGGAAGATTTTCAGATTTAGTTTTCACTTCCAATTGGAGAATTTCATATACAGCCGTTGTGAAAACGATTTGTTTGAAGAATTTTGAGAAGAAATATACAGCCGTTGTGAAAACGGACATAATTCTCCAAGACTCCCACTAATCATGTTCAATAGAAAACGAAGAAAAGTTGTCTTGTCACCTAGTTAATTTTGTTATGTTTAATTATGTGGCAGCTGCTTTTTTTTGCTACTCTCTTGTTTCTTTGATTCCTTCTTTATCCCCTTTTCTTCACATCTTGCATTGACCAAACAATCAAAGCTTGTAATTGTTGCAATGGCAGAGGCAGTGGCGTCAATTGCTCTGGAAACCATCCACGATTTGCTACTGGAAGAGGGAAAGTTTTTAGCTGGTGTGGCCGATCAAGTCAAGGAGCTCGAATGGCAGCTTAACGAGATGAAGTGTTTTCTCGAAGACGCTGATAAAAGATGACATGAAAGCAGAACAATCTCCAATTGGATCTCAGAGACCAGAGACCTCGTCTGTAGATCCGAATCCGCCATTGAAAGACACACAGCTTATCAAGTTTCTTCAAGGAGAGGAGGCCTCACACAGTTCGTCCGCAGATATTCCTGCATTCTGACAGATTGCAACTCACTCCCTCAATTAGGCTCCGAGATTTCACAAATTACATCAAGTCTGGAGAGGATAAGCAAGGATATGCAAGAAAACGGCATAAAAAGAAGCATAATCATCAATCCAAATGGAGAGGGGGAAAGACACAGAGGATCGGATTATTTCAGTGTGGGGAATGGGAGGGTCAGGCAAGACTGCCATTGTCAAGAAGCTCTACAACGAGACGACCACCTTTGATCTCTCAGCGTGGGTTTGCATTAGTCAACGATGCGAGAGTCGATTAGTTTGGGAGGATGTTCTGAGGCAACTAGAGAATCAGAAGAAGAAGAATATTATTTCAAGTGTGAACGGTGAGCCACGAATAAAGGGGAAGGTTTCAAGTCTGAGCATCTCAGAGTTGATTGAGAGACTATGTGAGTTACAAAGAGAGAAGCGATGTCTCATAGTTTTGGATGATGGACAAAATGAAGAATCTCCGATATTTTGTAGAAAGAATACTCGATGAAGTAAGCTTGACAGTTATAATGAATGCCATTACAAACTGGAACAAGATAGTGGATTGTCAGGTTTCTATAGAAGCTAGTTGCGATTTAACAAGTGAGCAAACTCTGGAGAAGGCTTTCACATGTCCCAATCTTCATGCATTGGTGACTTGGTCCAAGTTAGGGAAGGCGCTACCAGAGTGCTGGAGTAACTTGGTGAGTTCGAAACTTAGGTTTTTGGATCTATTTGAATCCAAGATTGAGGATGATCCAATGAGTACACTAGGAAAGCTTCCTTACTTGATAAGATTGCGACTATATTGGGAATCATTTGTTGAGGATGATCCAATGACGTGTACAGAAAACAGTGTTCTTCGCCTCAAGAGGCTAACTTTAAGAGGTTTGCCAAAGTTGAGGGAGTGGAGAGTGGAGGGAGGAGCCATGCCCCTTCTCTCTCTATTAAGGATCGCAGAGTGTTCTTCTTTGGAGATGGTCCCAGAGGGATTGAGTAGCATTTCTACCCTTCAGACACTCGTAATTGAAGGAATGCCAGAATTGAGTGAAAGGTTATCACCATCTCGACAGGATTTCCACAAAGTTCGCCATGTCCCTTCAATTCTTATCGAGGACCACTCTTCACCCAGGTATCTCATTTCTCACATTTTCATTCTTCAGTTTTGGCTTGTTTTCCTTAGTTGCAAAAAATCGTAACAAATGAGTGAGAGGAAAAAGATTGATTTTTGTATAATCATATTTTGGTGGTCCTCATTGCTTTTATCTCATGTTCTTTATGGTGGAAAATATGAAAAAGTGAGCTAAAAATACTAGTATTGCGTTAATATTACATGATAATGTTACTCCTCCTATTATGTAGTAGGAGTACTATTAAAGTGATAAAAGGGAAAATGAGCTTCCCTGGAAAAGTTTCTGTTATGTTCAGGGATAATTATCCATCCAATAGAACTTGTGAAAAGAGAGTGAAAGTATACGTATATTCCATCATATTCCATCAAAAGTAGTATTTGATTCATATTTTATATTGATTTATTTGTTAATTCTTTTATCCTGTTAAGTTAGGGATATTTATTATTATAACTCTTTGAAAAAAAATCCATAAATCTAAAACACATCTTTATCTCATTCTGCTATTTTTCTTGCCTTCAATTCACAACCATCGTATCTCAGAAAATATTGAAACTGTGGTCTGTATTTGCGCACTTATATTTCTATAAAGTTTAATTTTTAAAGTACTACTTTTATAAGTGTTTGTTATAAGTGCTCCGAGATAAAACAAAGTACCTTCTGGCTGAGGTATTTGAAACCTGAACTTCAGACTTTGGATTATTAAGGAATTGTTCTACTGGACCCCAGCTATAAGGAAAAGTAAGTGATGCGAATCAAATTGTATATTTTTATTCTCATAACTCTACATGATTTATGTAATTTGATGCTTGCAAAAGTATATTTTATGGTGTAGGAAGAGGAATTAATGGTGAAACGAAACGTGGAATGAAGCTTGGATGTCATTGAAAAAGTTGTGCAAAATGCCCAACTTGACAGACTGCCCAAGTTGGCAGACTGCCCATGTTGGCAGACTGCCCAAGTTGACAGACTGCCCAGTCTGCGTCATGAGTTCAGAAACCTCTCAAAATGAGGCACCCGGCCGGGTGAATTTTATGCCTAATAATTATACCCGGCCGGGTACGATGTTCAGAACACGAAAATTCCAGAGAGCCCTCAAAATTGGCCACCCGGCCGGGTGAATTTAATGCCCAATAATCCACCCGGCCGGGTACGAAGACGAATTAACCTCCAAATTCAGTTTTCATATAGTTTGGAGGCGGTTTTTGAGAGAGGGAGGAGACATTCTTGGAAGAGAGAAAAGAGGAGTGGAGACTTGGAGAAGATAGTGTTGAAAGGAAAAGTGACGTGTTGCTATTGAAGACCAATTGAGAGAATTTTTCAAGTCAAACCTGCTATTTCTTCAAAGTTCCATGGTTCAAAGGATTTTTCTTCCATCTCTTGTTTCTCCTAGTTTGATTATGAGTGGCTAAAAATCTTGTGTTGCTCCAAACATGTAAATGGATAATTTGTTCGTGTGATTTATGCTATGTTCTTCTTTATCTTATGTTCGTCTTTATCACAATTCTAGTGCTTGAATCTATTACTTTTGATGCATCATTTGTAGTAGATATTAATTCTTATTTAAATGTCTCTTTAACTTTGAATAAGATGGATCTTTGTGGTAATGAATTATCAATTAGAATTGTTTAGATGATAATTTGATAATGGATTTCATGAGCTAATAGTAATTGATCTTTGATTCTCGCGCATCCGTAGGATTCTTAGATTAATGAAAGCTAGTTTATAGAAGAGGTGTTCAACTATTCTTAAACTATAGAGTGTCAAGCATGTTCAATGCTAGCATCGTGAATAGACTTTTGTAGTCCCGTAATTCATAAGATAGATTTGGACATTAGAATAAATCACTGTTTTATCCGTGAATGTTTGGAGTAACAATCTCATCTCTTGTTTCGTCTTGCTAGTTTATTTCTTTTTATTGTTGTTGCTTATCTTGAAATCAAAATCTTTAAACCAAATTACTTTTTATTATGTATTTTGTTTGCTTTAGAATTAAATAAGTTTGCCTTCCCTGTGGATCGACACCTTAAATTACTACACACGAAGCTGTAATCTTGCAGTAAAGTGGTAATATTTGGGTTAATTAATTGAACTTGAGTGCAAAATTATTTTGTTTTGATAAACCTAAAATTACACATCAAGTTTTGGCGCCGTTGCCGGGGAGGCAACTGGTTATTTAATTTAGGATTCTTTTTGTTTTTATTTTTGTATAGTTTTCCAACATTTAATTTTTTGTTTCAGAGTTGTAGGTAGAAGACTAAGTCGAGCCAACGACTTTAAACAAAGGCGCTGGTTGGGAGGCAACCCAATGAGTTTTTAGTTTTTTTTATTTTTTTTCTTTTAATAAATCGAGGGTTTTGTTTACTCAATTCTTTCCTTCGATGTATTTTTATGAATTGAGTGTTTTTTTTTATATGTTTGTTTTGTTTTTGTTTGATGTGTGTAGGAGCAACATGGAGATAAAACTTACATTGGAGCTTATGAGAGAGCACACCTACAAATTGAAGATACACCCACCCTCCCACCCATACGCTACGGATTTCATGCCAAGTTTGGGGGAGTCTTCGATCCATTTACTTTTTATGTTCTTCTTTGCTTGCATTGAGGACAATGAAGCATTCAAGTTTTGGGGGGTTGTTTGAGTTTGAACGAATTTTATGCACGATGCATGTTTTTTTTTTGGGTGTATTTTATGCTAAAGGTGTTTTGAATCAACGTATTTGACGGATGCATGCTTTATCTTCGGCTTTCTGGTTAGAAAATCTTGCTTGATTTTACTTGATCTTTGAATCTTAGGATGGATGGAATTTGTGCATTGATTTATTTGAAAGAGCATTTTGTGACTACAACCGATTTCTTGAGTTGAGGAGAGTATGAAAGTTATATATCTTGTGGAAATTATCTTGGATTGATTTGCTTTATTGAGTTGCATGCTTGCATTCATATGTGTTAATGATAAGGGACGATAAGGCACTAGGATGAACTCCATGGCCAAATGATCACATGCCTAGTCCAACAAATGATCCCCTAGAAGCCACTTTGAGCTTAATCCCCATTGTTTTGTTCAAATACTTAGCCAATCACTTAGCTACTAAAATAAGCCTCATTTTAGCCTCGTCATTGATCCTTGCTACTTTTTGAGTGCTAAATACAAATCTTGTGCTTTGTTGATTGAGTTGTGAGTGTTGGGTGGTGTTCTATAAAAGTGTAGAGATTTTGAGACTCGATGTAATGTATAATTGAGAATGAAGTTCTTAGTAGAAATGAAAAAGACGGCCTCCAAAAATTGCAAAAGTCGAGGTCATTTGAAAAAAAAAAAAAAAAAAAAAAAAAAAAAAAAAAAAAAAAAGAGTTTGATGAAATAAAGATAGAGCTTCTATTTTTAAGATGTAATTTTGTCTTGAATGATCTCAAGTTTGGGGGAGTGAATATTTGGTTGTAAAGTCTTGTTAGTTGATTCTTTGGAAGGAAGTTGTAGGAGGGAAGAATTTGACACTCAAATGTGTAGTTTTTTGAGCTCACTATCCATATTTATCCTACCTCATCCTTAGCCCCATTACAACCTATAATTAAGACCTTGGACCTTATTGTTGATACATTGTGGATGTTTTGTAAATAGCTTAGTAGAGTTGAAGAAGTTTGATTTGAAATCCGCGAGTCTATGTGATAAGTAATGCTTGACGAGTCAACGATGACGGTTTGAGTTGTAAGATCTTATGCTTGAACTTACTTTGAAGTGCACCTTGACTTGAAGTTCTAGGTGGATGAGTGATTGTTCTTGAGAGTGGGAAATCTTGATTGGAAATGTTGGGGTTTAGATTTTATCATTCACGTCCTTACATACTTGATTCTTTGTGATGAAAACTTTTGCGAGTTGAGCTATAAAATGTTGTGCTTTAATTGATCTTGCTCGGGGACGAGCAAGCAAATAAGTTTGGGGGTATTTGATGCGAATCAAATTGTATATTTTTATTCCCATAACTCTACATGATTTATGTAATTTGATGCTTGCAAAAGTATATTTTATGGTGTAGGAAGAGGAATTAATGGTGAAACGAAACGTGGAATGAAGCTTGGATGTCATTGAAAAAGTTGTGCATATGATGTGGATAGCACAAGGCATGATTTCATATGAGAATATTGGAGATAAGGAGGACACTTTAATGGACATCGCTGAGCTGTACTAAAGTGAGTTAGCCTCCAGGTCCATTGTTCAAGTTGAAATTAAACTTGATTATGATGTCGGATATAGTAAAAAATATGGTACTTGCAAACTTCATGATGTAGTAAGAGAACTATGTTTGAAATTGGGAAAAAGGGAGCAATTTGGTGTGCAGAGTTTGGAGTATAAAGGTGGGAAACTTAGCATCTTACTACGGGAAGCTTCGTCGCATATGAAGATACAACATCTGGCAATCAATTTTAGAAGTGAAGTCGAGCATGAGCTTATAGTGGCTTATGGAGAAGATACTAGGGAGCATATAAGGTCTGTTCGGTTATGCAATCTCGTAGAATCGAATGTTGTTGAGATCCCCCCGCAAAGTATAGCTGATTTTCAGAAATTCAAATTGGTAAGAGATCTATTATTTTTTAGATTCAAATTTGCAGGAGGAAAGTTACCGAAAGGAATCACTAAACTTGTTCACCTTAGACGTTTGCTTTTATATGGATGTGAACTTGATAAGCTACCCTCTTCCATGAGGAATTTGGTATATATGGATACCCTTGATTTAACAGGTTCATCGAATGTTGAAGTTCCAAATGTTTTTAAGGAGATGTTGCGATTAAAACACTTGATTCTTCCTATCTATGGAAATGAAAACATTAGAAATTATCGACTAAGATTGGATGAGGGAGTATATGAGTTGGAGACTCTAGCATTCTTTGATAGTAGATGTCATGAACTTAAAACTATGGACAGAATGAAGAATCTCCGATTTTTTATAGCAGCAATGTACAATAATGAAAGCTTGTCAGCTATCATGAATGGCATTATGAACTGGAACAAGATACAGGTTTGTCAAGTAACCATTCGAGGAAGTTGCGACTTAACAAGTGAGGAAATGCTGGAGAAGGCTTTGACATGTCCCAATCTTTCTGATTTGATTATCTGGTCGAAGTTAGGGAAAGCGCTAGCAAAGTGCGAGAGTGATTTGTCGAGTTCGAAACTTAAGTGTTTGAATCTGATTGGTTGTGAGATTGAGGATGATCCGATGGGGTTACTGGGAAAGCTTCCTTGCTTGATAATATTGCGAATACATCACAAATCATTTGTTGGGGAGGAGATGAGGTGTCCAGCAAATAGTTTTCCTAGTCTCAAGAAGCTAGTGTTAAGAGGTTTACCAAACTTGAGGGAGTGGAGAGTGGAGGCAGGAGCCATGCCCCTTCTCTCTAAATTAACAATCGCAGACTGTTCTTGTCTGGAGATGGTTCCAGAGGGATTGAATGGCATTTCTACCCTTAAGACTCTCTCAATTAAACATATGCCGGAATTGAGAGAAAGGGTATCACCATCAGGACCGGATTTCTACAAAGTACGTCCTGTCCCTTTAATTATCATCAAGGAATAGTCTTCACCAGGTATCTCATTTCTCACATTTTTATTCGTTAGTTTTGGCGAGTTTCATTTAATTGCAAATTTATATTAAGAAAATGAGTAATAAGAAAAAAATGATTTCTATATGTGTATAATATTTTAGTGGTCCCTATTATTTGAAGCCTTGCTTTGTATATATACGTATTTTCGAGGAGGATGAAACCATATATGCTTTGGATCTATATATACGTATTTTCTCACAAGGCATGAGTTCATATGAGAATCTTGGAGACAAGGAGGACACTTTAATGGATATCGCTGAGTTATACTTAAGTGAGTTAGCCTACAGGTCCATTGTTCAAGTTGAAATTTATTATGATTATGATGTAGCAAGTAGAAATATAAACTATAAGACATCCAAACTTCATGATGTAGTACGAGAACTCTGTTTGAAATTGGGAAAGAGGGAGGATTTTGGCGTGCTGAGTTTGGAGTATAAAGGTGGGAAGCTTAGTACCTTACTACGGGAAGCTTCCTCACATGTGAAGATACAACATTTGTTTATCCATTTCAGAAGTGAAGTCGAGCACGAGCCTACAGTCTCTTGTGGAGATGATACTAGTGAGTATCTAAGGTCTATTCGATTATCCAATCGAATAGGATGGGATGTTGAGTTCCCCCCACAAAGTATAGTTGACTTGCAGAAATTCAAATGGCTGAGAAATCTAGCTATCATGGGATTTACATTTGCAGGAGGAAAGTTACCGAGAGGAATCACTAAACTTGTTCACCTTAGATGTTTGCGTTTACAACAATGTGAACTTGCTAAGCTACCGCCATCCATGAGGAATTTGGTATATATGGATACCCTTGATTTAACAGGTTCGGCGAATGTTAAGTTCCAAATGTTTTTAAGGAGATGTTGCGATTAAAACACTTGCTTCTTCCTATGCATACCAATGAAAACATTAGAAATTATCGACTAAGATTGGATGAGGGAGTATATGAGTTGGAGACTCTACTATGGCTTGATAGTAGATGTCACGAACTTAAATGTATGGGAAGAATGAAGAATCTCCGATTGTTTATAGCTATAATACATGATAATGAAAGCTTGTCAGCTATCATGAATGGCATTATGAACTGGAACAAGATGCAGATTTGTCGTGTTTATATTGAAGGAAGTTGCGACTTAACAAGTGAGGGAATGCTGGATGACTTATGATGCTAGGAATTTGCTCATCATCATCATCATCATCATCATCATCATCATCATCATCATCATCTTCACCATCACCACTGTCGTCGTTATAAGTTGTTACACTAATCGTTCCACGCAAGCTGCATCTATAGGCAATGGACCAAATATTATGTTTACTCGTGGCTCCAATGATCGGCCATCTCCATTTCCTCCTCCTTCTCTATCTGCTTTCCTTCTCTATTGTTAAGGGTATTCTCCCCTTAACGAGTGTCGGCGAGTGTCGGCGACGACGAGATGTCGACGACGAGGTTTTGTGGACGTGACGGGCTCTCCCCGAGATCAAATCCGGTAACTAGGGTTGCGGAAATATGAAAGAGACGAAAAACAAAGATAGGAAAATTAGGTTATTTCATTGATTAATCAAATCATAACACAACTCTCCTTTTATATTCTAAGGACCCTAGATGATTCGACTCTCTTTTGCGATCTGGGAAAGAATCACCAAGAAAACCGGGAAATGAGCTTATTGGGCTCGACTCTAATATTTAATTAAAATAGTCCAAAACGTGAAAGTAAAAATATCCAAAATACTAATCAACAAAATAACATAAAATAACGAAGTGCTGCTCTTGCGCGCGAAATCGCCATATCTCATCGGTGGCTTGTGCTGTCGCCGAGGTCGGTCATTGATCGCCTGAGCTTTGGGCGTCCTCGGATCTTCCTCTTCCGTCGCAAAAACTGGTGCGTTTTCCTCCAGTTCTGACTCCTCGCTCTCCTTCTCTCGTTGCTCCTCATTCTCTTGTATATCTCTGCACATTGTCGAGGTCAGCTCCGTATCAACTCCCCTCTTCTTAGAATGCTCCTTGTTCAGGAAAATGTTTCTCAATGAGCGACATTGGCTCCCACGTTGGCGTTGTACCCCCATCATCGCTCCACTGCAATTTCCCTTCTTCTCACGAAGCACCATCATACCACACCACTCGTCTATCCAATAATCACGTCGGACGAGCAATTGGATGTACCCTTGCAAATATCACCGGAAATTCTGTCGTTACCCTATCCGACCCATCAACAAACGGGCGCAAGAGGCTCACATGGAACACATTGTGGATCCTACTACCCTCCGGCAACTTCAAACGATAATCCACTTGGCCAATCCTTACACGAATTTCGAAAGGACCATAGAAAGGTCGCGCCAATTTTGCCGAAATCGGTCGTGCCACCGAGTGTTGGCGGTATTGCTATAATTTCAGTAACACCCGGTCGCCCACCGCGAACTCCAGATGTCATCTATGGCGATTCGCTGCTGCATGCATTCGGTTTTGCTCTTTTTCCAGATTATTCCGAAGTGCGACAATTAATTCGCCCCTCTACCTATGTCTTTTTCCACATCTGGCGGTGTAGCTGCGAACGGAGGCGCTGCTATTAGCGCGGACGGCTCCCGACCATATAGAGCATGAAACAGGGAAGTCCCTAAGCCCTTGTGATAAAAGCAATTCAATGCTAATTCCCCACGGTAGGAAATTAGCCAATTTCGATGGTTTGTCAGCCACAAACGCCCTTAAGTATTGTTCTAACCTCCTATTTCGGACCTTCGTCTGGCCATCAGATTGTGGATGGTATGATGTGGTAAAGTGTTGCTTCGTCCCACTGAGGTTCAACATATGCTCCCATACTTCATTCAGGAAAAGAGGATCGCGGTCGGACACCAACGTCTTCGGGAACCCGTGGTGTTTGACCACAGTGTCAATAAAGAGATTTGCCACTCTCCAGGCATCAAATCTCGACGGGAGGGGAGCAAAGTGTGCATATTTTGAAAGACGATCCACCGCAACCAAGATTGTTGTATAACCCCGATACTGAGGCAAACTCGTGATGATGTCCATTGATACGTCTTCCCAACTTTTGGGTCGAATACTTAGTTGTTTGACACTCAGAGCAAGCCTCGACAAACCATTTGACGTCAGCCCACATATTCTTCCAAAAGAACGAATCGGCCAATCGGTGAAATGTGTGATCCACCCCAGGATGACCGGCCGGCGGAGTACTATGGTGTTCATGAATGAGAGCTTCCTTAATAGCTGAAGTCGTGGCAACAACGATGCGACGGCCGAAATAGACGAGCCCGGTATTGGGTGACTCACCAACGCGAGCATCGACGTTGCAGCTGCTGCATCTTCAACCTCCATATCGCGGTGAGACAAGGCATCCGCAGCTTTGTTCGACGCGCCCGTCTTATACTCGATGCGAAACTTATATCCCATCAGTTTATGCACAAATAACTGTTGATCTGGCGTTTGAATAATTTGTTGCAGCAACCCTTTTAGGCTTTTCTGATCACTTCTGATTACAAACTCCCGTCCCAACATATATTGTCTCCATTTCTGCACCGCCTCCGCCTAGGACCGAGCTTTTTACTCAAGAATGCCAGAGGATGCCCCTCATGTAGCAAAACCGCTCATACTTCAAAATCCGACGCATCAGTTTCCAGCGATCACACAAATGCCTCTTTCTTAAGTAATTCGGTCAGGGGTGCTGCAATGGACGCGTATCCAGCGATAAATCTTCTGTAATCACAGAAATCCCCTCAATTGTTTGATCGTCGATGGGGTAGGCCATGCCACCATTGCTTCTATCTTGCTCGGGTCCACCCGCAGCTGTCCTCCCTCAAACAAGTGGCCTAAACAATCAACAGAATAGCTGCAGAAGGTGCACTCGGACAATTTTACAAAGAAGCTATGCGAAGCAAGGATAGAAAACACCTCATGTAAGTTAGTGGTATGGTCCTCCAAAGTCGGGCTGTAGATGAGGATGTCACTAAGAAGACAATGGCTGACTGTCGCAGAAGGGGCCTAAATATGTCATTCATTGTGGCTGGAATGTAGGGAGTGTTCGTCAATCCGAACGGCATGACCAAAAACTCGAAGTGTCCGTCATGTGTGCGAAATGTTGTTTTAAACACATCCTCTGAATGCATGCGGATCTGGTGGTACCCGCGCGAAGGTCCAACTTCGTGAAGATCCGAGCTACCCCAAGCTCATCGAACAATTCATCCGTTGTGGCTATTGGAAAATGGTTCGGTACCGTGGCAGTATTGAGTGCTCTGTATTCGATACAAAATCGAAATGAACCATCCTTCTTTCTGATTAATAAAATCGGGGACCAAAACGGACTATCGCTCCGTCTGATGATTCTTGTGTTCAACATCTCCTTCACCTGACGTTCTATTTTTGTCTTCTGAAAGTACGAGTATCTGTAAGGTTTGGCATTAACCGGCTTTGAATTGGGAAGCAAATGAATCATGTGATCGAACGTGCGTTCCGAAGGCATGCCTGTGGGAAGCTGGAACACTGCACGGTTTTTCACCAATACCCCCAATTTTGCTTCCGGCAGATCTGTGGGAAACACTTCGATCGACGCCACTTCCGGCTGTACTGGTAATTGCAGCAGCTCAAATACCTGCGCCTCGCCTCTATGTAACAGCAGGGACGCTGCCACTCGCAAGGACACCTCATGCGGTACCGTGGGATCTACTCTCAAGCACACCGGCAGACCATCCCTTACAAACTCGATAGTGCCCTTCACATAATCATTCGTCACCTGTTGCAAAGAGCGAAGCCACGACAGTCCCAAAACTACATCCGGACCGTGAATAGGAAGAATATGCAAGGTAACTGTAAAGTGTTCATCTCGTATCTGTAAAGCTGTCGCGATGCTAGCAAATGAACATACCAACGATTCCCCGTTCCCCACTGATGTGTAAGTTTAGGTCTTTTAAGTCAAAATAGATTCGCACTCAAGTTCACAAAATTATCCCTAATATTACCAATTAACTACAAGAATACAGCTTTGTGTGTAGTAATTTAAGGTGTCGATCCGCAGGGAAGGTAAGCTTGTTTAACTCCAAATAAAATAAAATAAAAACTTTAAAGATAAAGGTTTTTGTTTGAAGATTTGCTTTCTCAAAACAATGAAAATAAAGATGAATTCAAATTAACACAAGTGAGACAATTGTTACTCCAAACACTTGCCGACAAGACACAGATTTATCCTATGGATTCAAATCTATCTCATACGTTCGGGACAATTTAAAATAAATCAACATGCAACCACTAAACATGCTAAACATCAACTTGTCAAATAATAGTTAAACACTTACTCTTTAAACCAATTTCAAAAATCCTAAGAACCCTACGGAAGCGAGAGATTCAAAGTACAATTGCAATTAAGATCAAAATCCATTATCAAGTTGTCATCTAAACAATTCCAATTGATAATTCATTACTATCACAATCCATCTCAATTCAAGCTAAAGAGGCATTAAATCAAGACTATAGAATTATCACTAAAGATGCACCTAGAGTAATAAATTCATTCAATCAAATAAGTAGTAATAACGAACATGAGATAGAAACGAGCATAGAATAAATCACGAAATCAAAATGTCATACTGCGTGTTTGGAGTAACACAAGATTCCTAGCCTAACATAATTAAACTAAGAATAATGATAAATGGAGATGAAACCCTAGAAACAATGGAGTGAATTTGGAGAGGATGATGCTTGACTTGATGATTCCTCCGCCTGATTTCTTGACTCCTCCAAGTAATCACTCCAATTTTCTTCTCAATTTTTTTCAATATCACCGTCTGCTTTTCTCCTTATGTCGTCTCTCCTGCGGCGCTCCTCTCAATCGCTCCTTTTTATATCTTTCTTTTCTTCTACCCCAAGTTTCTTAGAATTAGTCGCCAATTTCGCCTAACGTCTCGCCTCCCTTTTCTTCTCTTTTGGGAATAGATATTAACACCAATTAAAATATTATTTTCTTTCCTTATACCATGCGATTCCTTCCACAATTGGGGTGCTTTTTTTAATCCTGATTCTTGCAATATTTAGTACTTCCTGCCAAGAAATCATATAATATAAATTAGGCTTTTTACAAATGAATTAATAAACCAACAACCCCATTCCATACATACAAAAATCAATTAACAAAAGATAGTCAAATTTGAATTATTAACTGACATGTACAAATGGTTTAATTAAAAATGCACGAAATATTAGAGTAACATAGTCGACTATTTGATTTACATAAAATACCCTAAACCAAGCCGAATAACTGGCAACCTGGCGAAGTCCGACCCCTTTGTTGGTGGTTGATTCGGGCGCCCTGGCCGCTGGCTTGAGTTTGGCAGCTTGATAAGGCTAATTTCATGCATCGGTTATATGGTGAAAAACGTTACATTTTTGCTGGGTCTAACACGTTTCCTAAGCCAGGTGTGTGATAGAGTCGCTAGATCGAGGGAATGCTGAAGGAAGCAATCTAGCGAAGGAATGAAGTAAAATGAGCAGAATCCAAAGGAAAAGAAGGCGTGACGGAGGGAGTCAGTAGCTGAGGGCAACAAAGTCTATCTATACCTCGCTGGGCCCCACTCCAACGCCTATAAATAGAAGAGCATGCAACACACAAATCATCACTCTTTTCGCTCACTCTTAGCTTATATACACACAACACACACTTGGGGATGGGAAATCTGGGGTAGCTTTCGGTTCCGAGGGCTTTTTATTCAAGAATTCAGTCGTAACACCCGTCCACGTGAGGACGGAGATACAATCTCTTAAATTTCAGTTGGTTTTTGCACTTTTGAGGTCGAACTTCACTTTTGGGAGTCGACTGGGCTGTTTATGCTACTTATTATCCGTTCGCTTCTGTTGGATTGAGTTTTATTTGTGTTATGTCAAGTGGATTTCCGTAGATCTTGTTGTTGAGGGTTTATTTTTGACAAGTTATATGTCGATCTCTATTTTTTTTATGCTGTGGTACTTGATCTGAGAATTTGGTGATAGATCTATGGTTTGTGATTGATTATTGTTTAAATCTGAAGTGATGAAATGTTTCTGTTGGTTGGAGTTTGAGTCGGACGCTTGGATCCGGAGTGGATTTAGCGTCTGAGGTTGGATCCAAAGTGAGAAAGGGGAGTTGTTGCATGGATTTGAGTTTTCCGTTTGTCACTTGTTTTACTTCGTCTAGCATCTCTGGATCTATTTAGTTCTTGTTATTATGCATCAAATTGGTTTTAATTTAGTTAGCTCTGCTCTGATTTCGTTCATGTTGTTCTTCTTATGAGTTTTTACGCAATTTGGTTGAAGAAGATGATGTCGCTGTTAGTTAGTACCAGAGTTAGTTGTTCTGCCAGCTTTTCATCCGTACTCTGCTTTTTCAGTCATGGTCCCCACAGTCAGTTTGTTTCCTAGGTCTAGGTAATTAGAGTAGTTTTCTTAGATGTGGTGATGGAGCAGTTAATTTTCTTGCAACGTTCTCTTGTTATTTCGCCTAAGTCTAGCTATTAGCGTAGGAGTTTTAAGATTCCCAAGTCAAGTTTAATTTGTTTTCCTCAACCCAAGAAAAATGCGTGGCAGCAGCCAACACTAAAAACAAGTCCAAATCCTTGAACATGATTATTAGGCATCCTTGTCTGTGGGATCGATCCCTACTTCCCTATACTAGGTTTAGTAAAGTGGTTGAGGGTTTTTGAAAGAAGTGCTCTGTGTGTCCGACGACCAGGATTTCCTACGACCAACGAGTTCCTAGACCGCGTGATCTAGAGGATTTGCTGGACAAAGGGAACCTGTTTATTTCCTTCTGTGCGCACCGTGAACACACATCCACGTACATTTCAAATGGCGCCGTTGCCGGGGATGGATGGCGTTTATTGTGTTTGCGTTTAGGGATTTGGTGTAAATATTTTAATATCTGTTATTTTCTTTCTCCTTGACAGTTTATGAACGCAGGCTTCCAGTCTGGAAGTTGGGCGAGCTCATCTGGGTTAGGGAGTGGTCAATACAAGTGGCGAGTCAAGGAATCTACCTCTACCATCACCACCAGATCAGGATTGAGAACGGAGGATCCATTCCCTTTCGAGTCAGAGAGTGAAAAAGAGTGGAATTCGTCGGGAGAGGAGAACCCGGAGTCATCAACGGAAACAGAGCATACCGAGAGCGAGGAGGAGGAAGACCCGAATATGGCTCATCTAGCAGATCCCGACTCGGAAATAGGGTCGCTCACCGCACATCTCGACGGTGAACCCGTTCATGCTATAGTCTCGAACTCACGCAGGAGGTCGATCGACATCAAAACGAATGTATTCGGAGTTCTACCCACGTTCTCCGGACGGAGGAACGAATGCCCCTATAAATTTTTGAACGAGTTCAGTAAACTATGCAGCATTCAAAAGCTACCCAACGAGGCAACAGAGGAGGACTATCGTCTTCGAGCAATCCCGTTTGCTCTCAAAGGGGAGGCAAATACTTGGCTGCTCAGGTTGCCACCGGACTCGATCAACACATGGAAGGACTTCAAACTACAGTTTTTGGATTACTTTTTTCCATCAAACAAGACGAATGCCTTGAAGAAGGAGATTCAGGAGTGCAAGCAGGAATACGATGAGTCTTTGAGCTCTTATTGGTCCCGGTTCAAAAGGTTGCTGGATGCTTGTCCGAAGCGGAGACTTACTATTCTATGAAGGTGCAAATCCTGACTCAAAGGACCTGATGAACTCCTCGAGCGGGGGAAATTTTACCAAGAATAAAGCAAGTGAAGCTAGGGAAACCTTGGGAAGGCTGATCGAGGCGAAGAAGGCCTATGATAACCCGCGAAGCATATTAAGGAGAGGGTCAGCCAATGCAGTAATGGAACAAGATGACAAGAAGGTGGAAGATAGGATCGATAAACTGGAGAAAGCTTTGCTGAATGCAATTGAGAAATACAACCCGCATGCTCCAGTAGGAATTGAGAAACCCCCTAGCCCAGAAGAAAGACAACTTCAGCCATACTACAGTCAGCCCTGTGAGGGAGAGTGCCAAGCTCAGACAAATTCGATGGGAAGTTGGAATCCCGACGGAAGTTGGAACTAAGGAAGACAGAGGGATGCTCCATGGAGGACTCACCCAAACTTTAGGTGGACGGACCATGATCAAGGCCAATCCCCCCCACTTCAACTTACGAATTATGCACACCCTCCGGAGAGGCAGTCTAATTGATCAGGAAAAGGTCAAGAGGGGCAATTGCGGGTGGGGAACAGGAATCAGGACCATGCTAATTGGGGAAATAGGAATCAGAACAATCTAGGGAGCTCCTATGTGCCACCTCACCACAGAAATAACCAGGGGAAGCTACCAGAATTCCCAACCGAATCATCAAGGGAATCAAGGGTCTAGCAACCAATACAACAACCATCAAGGGAACTATCGTCAGAACCAAGGTCAAGGGCCAAATTTTAATCATCCCAACCCCAAGCCACAGAGGAGTTTGGATGACATGGTCCACGACCTAGTGAATTCATAGCAGTTCATGCAGAATAACATGCACTCCAACAATGATGTGGTGCACAAATTGCAAGACGCTCAGTCTGAACATAAGGCCGCCATGGAAATGATGGCAAAACAACTGTCCCAGATCGCAGTATCCTTGAACGAGATGCGAGGAAATGAAGGGAAACTTCTTGCTACCGTCAAACCACCAGACCGAGCAAATATTAGTCAAATTACCTTGAGGCCTGGGCGGGGTTATGAAGGGCCGACTGTGGAGATTGACGAGGGAAGTACCCGTGCAGGTTAGTGAAGGACAGAAAGGCCAGATGCATCAAGGGGATAGCCCTAGACTCAGGGAAAGCCTTGTTCAAGATGACCTCCAGAAAGGAGATTTAGGGGGGTCCCTACCTCGACCAAGAGACTCATTCTTCCTAGACCCAGAACCTGAAGAAGTGAGCAAGGAAGGAAACTGGGGAATTGATGAAACCCAGGCTGGGACTTCCACAAATGCAGTAAAGCGAGCAAAATCATTTCCATACCGAGGGGAAGCGAAGAAGAAAAAGGACGATACAGAGGATCTCATGGAGATTTTTAGCAAGTTGGAAATCAACCTGCCATTCTTGCAAGCCCTTAAAATGCCTACTTTCAGCAAGTTTATCAAGGAGTTCATTGCAGGGAAAACAAAGCCAGATGGGAAGATTGTGATCGGGGAGAATGTGTCTGCTTTGATACAAAAGAGAAGGATGCCCTCGAAATGCACCGACCCAGGTATGTTCACATTACCCATCTCTCTAGGGGACATCAAAGTTGAGCATGCTATGTGTGATCTAGGGGCGTCTATTAATGTTTTACCGCTTTCGATCTATAAGAAATTGACTGGAGTGAGGATGGTTGCTACCAAGGTAGTGATCCAGTTAGCAGATAGAACTTGCATTTGCCCTGAAGGAGTGTTGGAAAATGTTATAGTCAAGGTGCATGATTTTCTGTATCCTGCTGATTTTTATGTGATTAAGATTAATGATAATGAGTCTGCCGAGTCTAGTGGTGTTCTTCTAGGGAGACCATTTTTGCGAACCGCTAAGACCATTATTGATGTCTTTGATGGAACAATTTGCTTGGATTATAATGGGGAAAAGTATACTTTTAGGATAGATGAAGGGATGAAAAGGCCTTTAGATGTTGAGAATCTCTATGCTATTGATGTCATTAACCCCCTGATCCAAGAATATCTTGAGACAGAGTTGATGCAGGAACAAATTGATAACTCAGAGATGAGTCATTCGATTGACAGAGAAGTTGTAGGATGGTGTGCAGCGATGAACACAACAGAATTGACAGATGAGGAACTCACGGAGGCCATAATGGAGTTTTGCAGAAGCCCCGAGTCAGCCAAATCTAAGGGATCGGCTCACGTGGCTAGTCTGGAGAATTCTCCTGGGTCTGGGAAGGATGCATTACAAGAAATTGCGGACAAAAATCCCTTGCCCCAGGAGACGAATGGAACAAAAAAAGAGCTGAAGACACTTCCTCCAGGCCTCAAGTACACTTCCTCCAGGCCTCAAGTACATTCCCTGTAATAATCAACAGTGACCTGACCGAGGAGCAAGAGAAGGGGTTGTTGGATGTTATCAAGAGAAACAAGAAAGCAATAGGGTGGACTCTCTCGGATTTGGTAGGAATAAGTCCTGATCTTTGTATGCACCACATTCGTTTAGAAGAAGGTGCAAAGGCTCATCGAGATGCACAACGGAAACTGAATCCGAACATGCGAGAGGAGGTCCTAAAGGAGGTGTTAAAGTTGCTTGCTCAAGGGATTATCTACTCCATTCCGGACAGTGAGTGGGTCAGTCCTGTTCACATGGTGCCCAAAAAGTCTGGGATACAGGTTGTTAAGAATGAAAAGAACGAGCTGGTGCCCACCAGACTAGTGACAGGGTGGAGGATGTGCATCGACTACAGGAAGTTAAACGAAGCCACGAAGAAGGATCATTTCCCCCTACCTTTCATCGATCAGATGCTAGAAAGATTGGCTGGCAAGCAGTATTTATGTTTCCTTGATACAGTGGTTACTTCCAAATCTACGTCAACCTAGAGGACCAAGGGAAAACCACGTTCACATGCCCTTTTGGCACTTATGATGCATACCGAAGAATGCCGTTTGGATTATGTAATGCACCAGGGACTTTCCAGCGGTGTATGATGAGCATTTTTTCGGATTTGCTGGAAGTATGCATTGAGATATTCATGGACGATTTCACCGTATATGGGAGCTCATTTGATACTTGTTTGGCCAGCCTTGATCTAGTGTTACAAAGGTGCCAGGAGAAGCATTTAGTATTGAATTTTGAGAAATGTCACTTCATGGTGACCGAAGGCATTGTCCTGGGTCACGTGGTTTCTGAGAGAGGGATACAAGTAGATAAAGCAAAGGTGGATGTGATATCAAAGTTACCATACCCTACGAACCAAAAAGAGGTGAGAGGCTTCCTTGGTCATGCAGGGTTCTATAGGAGGTTGATCAAGGATTTTGCAAAAATCGCGCAACCACTCACTCGGTTGTTACATAATGATGTGGAATTCGTCTTTGACAAAGGATGCGAAAGGGCGTTCCAGTTGCTTAAGGACGGGTTAGTATCAGCACCAATTATCAGGGCACCAGACTGGAGCCATCCTTTCGAGATAATGTGTGATGCGAGCGATTTTGCTGTGGGAGCTGTCCTAGGACAGAAAATTGATGGAAAAAGCTATGTGATCTTCTATGCTTCCAAGACGCTGAATCAGGCTCAGAAAAAATATGACACCACGGAGAAGGAAATGTTGGCGGTCGTATACTCGTTTGAAAATTTTCGACCTTATCTCCTTGGGTCGAGGGTTATAGTCTTCACGGATCACGCGGAGATTAAGTACTTGCTGTCTAAGAAAGAGTCTAAGCCGAGATTAATCCGTTGGGTGTTACTCTTGCAGGAGTTTGATTGGGAAGTAAGAGATAAAAGAGGAACGGAGAATAGAGTAGCTGATCACTTGAGCGGGAATACATCGGGGGAAACGAGAAGAGGCTATACCCGATGCCTTCCCGAGGAGCATTTGTACCTTCTGGAGAAATTTCCTATACCACCTAACTGGGAAGCAGTTTTGGCTCTGACCGGTCTAGGGGAATCGGATAAGGGGAAGCACACACTAAATGCAGAACCGTGGTTTGCTGATTTAGCCAACTACTTGGTCACGGGAGAGATGCCAAGTTCAGACGAAGTTTCCCGGGCCCAGAGGATGAAAATTAGGAGTGAAGCTAAATATTACTTTTGGGACGACCCTTACCTGTGGAAAATGTGCTCAGATCAAGTGATTAGACGCTGCATTCCCGAATGGGAACAAAGAGATGTGTTAATTCATTGCCACACCTTAGCATGTGGAGGCCACTTTGGGCCAAGAAAGACAGCGAGGAAGGTCTTGGACAGCCGTTTTTATTGGCCGACGCTAAATAGGAATGCCTTTGATTTCTGCCAATGTTGCGAGAGGTGCCAGCAGATGGGGGGAATTTCAAGGAGAGACGAGATGCCTCAGGTCCCGGTGATCGTGTGTGAAATTTTTGATGTATGGGGGATGGACTTTATGGGACCGTTCCCATCATCTTGTGGGAACACGTATATATTGGTTGCAGTAGACTACGTGTCTAAGTGGATAGAAGCTAGGGCCACCACAACATGCGAATCAAAGGAGGTGGCAAAATTTTTGAAGGCCAACATTTTCAACAGATATGGAGTTCCCCGGGCCATCGTCTCAGATCAAGGAACTCATTTCTGTAATCGCACCATCGAGGCTCTGATGAAGAAATATGGTGTTCACCATAAAGTGTCGACCCCGTACCACCCTCAGTCTAATGGCCAAGCGGAGATTTCTAATCGCGAGATCAAGGCAATATTGAAGAAAACAGTTAATCCGTCAAGGAAAGATTGGAGCAAGAGGCTTGGTGACGCATTGTGGGCCTACAGAACTGCTTTTAAAACGCCTATTGGAATGTCGCCTTACAGGCTCGTGTTTGGCAAGATGTGCCACTTACCGGTTGGTATTGAGCACAAGGCGTATTGGGCAGTGAAAGAGTTGAACATGAAACCTACAGCCTGCGAAGAAGAAAGGAAGTCACAACTACAGGAATTGAAGGAACTTCGGTTGGAGTCGTTTGAGTCTGCCATGTGGTACAAAGAAAGGACGAAGTTATGGCTTGACAAGAATCTCCGGGTCAAGGAACTTCATGTTTGACAGAAGGTGCTCATTTTCCAATCCCGGCTCAAGCTAATGCCAGGGAAATTGAAATCCAAATGGATCGGCCCATATACCATCGTTGGCATCCACGCAAACGGAGCAGTGGAGATCCAGGGAAGTGCTCCTAACTCTGTCCCTTTCCTTGTAAATGGTCATAGAGTGAAAGTCTATAGGGATAATTCAGAGTTGTGTGTGGTGGACGAAGTTCCGCTACACGCACTCCCAACTATCGCCTAAACAGACGAGGAGGTATTCCCGATGAATTCCTGGGTCAGGCAGTAGGTTAACAATTCTAAAATACGAACTGAACCAGGGAATCTCGGGAATATTTTAAAATAGTGTGTAAATAGTTTAGTTGTTTTCTTTTAAAAACTAAGGAAAATCCAAAAATATTTTCGAAGCACCAAACTCCGAAGGAACCGACACTTTATACTCTAACCTTGACCTGGGAGTCTGGAACCTTCAAAATTTCTTTTTAAGTGTAGGGTCATGGTCAAGGGAATCAGCTAGAGAAGAGTCTGAAGGGAGAAGTCAAGGGAGGCTTGGAGGAAGAGGTCAAGGAGGGAAGAAGATATTTTGAAATTCAAAATCTGGCCGATATTTATGGAAGTTGTACGGTTGCTTACATCATGCCTGCAACCGCACCATCTTTTCATCAGAAAAGCAACCGTCGTCTCTCTCTCTCCAATAATCCCAAATCGACGGAATCTGATTTACTCTCCATTCTCTCTACTTTCGATGTCTCTCTCTAAAATAGAAACCCTAACCCAAAGAACGGTGTACGACCCAGCCCTGTTAGCAGAATTGACGCAGAAAGTGGGGAGCGTCGAGAAGGCAAAAGAAGTATATGCCATGTTCTCCGCTAGCCTAATGACGTCAGCACCGGGCGTACCACCACTGATGATTCTGGCAGATTCGGCTGCACAACCGGCGGTTATTCATGAAGAAAGGCCACAAGACTCTGGATCTCAACATGCAGAAACCGTTTCACAAGAGGCAGAGAAAGAGGTGGCGGTGGACGAATGGCCGGGGGGTAACGGAGCGACGAACGACGGAGCGACGGTGGAGGCAGAAAAGCAAGGCGAAGAGAACCCTAATTTTGAGGGTAGGGAAGTTTGTGAGGGGGAAACCCCTGTTTTTGATGAAGTTTGTGAGGGGGAAACCCCTGTTGTAGATGAAATTGTGGAGGGGGAAACCCCTATTGTGGAGAATGTTGCTGAGGGGGGAACCCCTATGGACATTGGGGACGAGACCCCAACTGATTTCAGGGGCGCAACCCCTGAACCCATGGACGAGGGGGCAACCCCAGGGGATGTCGGGGGGGGAGAACCCCATTTATATTGAGGGGGCAACCCCGATGGTGGAACAAGAGGGGGAAACCCCGGAAAAGTTGATGGAAGAAACAGATCTACTTACGACTGGAATACCGGAGCCCGATCGAGGGCTGAACTTGATTGTGGACCTGGTTGATGACCGGGAGGAAGATGTACCCAAGATAGATGAAAGGGCAGAAAGGAGGCGCACCAGGAGGAGTCTCCTCGATGAGGTCGTTGACTTAGTTCCTGATGTTGCGGAGGCAGAGGAACGCCGCCTGGCCAAGGAAATGGCGAGGAAAGGAAAGGCGGCGGCAACCTCATCTGCTCGGTCAAGGAAAGCTCCCTCCGTCAAGGAGGTCGAGGAGACCCTTTCCCCTATAACCGAAGATCCCTCTGTCGAGGACCAAGACAAGCCCATCCCTGAGCCCGATTATGAATCTGAGGAAGCTGAAGAAGAGCCTATTCCCGAACATCCGGAAGTCTGGCTAACTAAGGAACTGCTAGAGGAGATGAGGCAGTTCGAAGATCAGAAGAGGACCGCAGTGTACAAGGAACGATGTGGCGCCGGGAAAATGGCCAAGTCGGGGAAGCAGTACAGCTCAAGGGAGCTTAAAATGATCGCATGTGACAAGGAGTTCCGCGCCTGTATCCATTCGATTGGATTTGAGTGGTTGCTACAGCACAGCCAGGAAAAGGTGCCAGTGGATCTAGCAAGGGAGTTTTTCTCCACCTTTCGATTAAAGAATACGACCGATCTTGACACGGACTCCATAACGTTCAGACTTTTTAACGACGAGTATGAGATGAGCACCCGAGAATGGTCTCTGCGGATGGGGTTGTTTACCCAAGCCGAGGATGAAGAGGAGGCATGGAATGAGAGGATGGTTGGAGTGCCGAAGAACACGCCCAGTTTCAAGGTGCAAACGGCATGGGAACTGATCACGTACCCCAAGGCGGGAACGTTTAAGTCCAGCTACTCCAAAGCTTCCCACATTGAAGACCGAATCCTCCGATTTGCTCAGACGTTTATCAGCTATAACTTGATGGGAACCGCCAATTCAACTCTTACAACCACCGACCTCTACTTCACATGGTGCATGGCGAAAGGTGTAAAGGTGCACCTAGGATATTGGCTGGCGCAGGCATGCCACCAAATGACGAGCAACCCTGCGCGTCATATGTATACCTGCCACCTCCTCGGTGCCTTCTTCCAGCGGAACATAGAAATGAAAATTGCCAAGGCCGCTCCTTTGGTAGTCATGTGCAAACCCCCAGAGGTGTTCAGTGTTGATTATTTCTTCAACAAGGGGTTACTGCAAACTCATGGCGCCAAGACCCTCTTCTACTCATTAGGAGATAAGGTTAAAGCAGAGCCTGAGGAGGTCGAGGAAGCCATGCCAAGTGAAGAGGTTGAAGAGCTATGTAAGGAAGTCCAGGATGTGAAGAAGGAGATGCAGTTAATGAGGAGGGAAATGATAAAGGAACTTGGTGGGATCAGAAAGGAATTGAACGGGAATCGGGAGGAAGTGAAGACCCTGAGGGGCAACATTGCAGAGTTGGCGGTGAAGTGCGCCAAACAAAATGAGCGAATGACGGAAGCGGTGGACCTTTCGATGAGAATGTTGAAGTGGCTGCAGCAGACGCTCCCCTTGACCCATCGAAGGTAACTCTTGGGTCCAGCAGTGAAGTCAAGCAGCCCACACAGAGCAGTTCCTCCGTCAAGCGACCGTAGCATTCGCTCAAGCAGTTGATCTCCCCACCCGTTCCCAAGCAAGTGTCAGCCCCAACCAAATCGAAGTCTCTCATGAAGAAGTCAGTACCCGACCAGTTAGCACAGGAAGAGGAAGAGCTGGAGTAGCCAGCAAAGAAGAAAGTGAAAGTGACCCAACCCGGAATCCCACCCTAGTCTGGCTCCCGAGGGAGCCAGCCCCAGAAGTGAATCACCACCCCATGACCAAGTAACTTTTAAATTTTCATGCTTTCAGTTTTTTTTATTAGTATTTCTGTTACCTACGTGTGTTTTATAATTGTCTGTGTCTTCTCCCACTTAGCCCACTGCGTGGTCTAAGTGTGAGAAGTTTGTATTTTCTGTTTTCTTGTGTTTTTTCTCCCACTTAGCCCAATGCTTGGTCTAAGTGTGAGAAGTTTTTGTTTTTATATACTGTTTGTTGTTTTGCATTGATCTCTCTGTTTCCCCCCTTCACGACGATGGCTTGGGGACAAGCTTGAGTGAAGTGGGAGGGGGAGAAGAGTCAATGCATGTATTTGTCAGCATGATAAGAGTCTTTAGGTCCAAGTTTTGTTTGTGTCACATGAGCCAGTGAATATAATACGGCATGATCCCCTTAGTGAAAGTAATTGAAAATATGAGGCATTTCAACTTAGAAGCTTTTCCCTGTAATAAGCCTAGTTAATCTGAGTGAAGCGAGAACGATGGAGGATGCCTCTACTTACTCAGTTGTGAAGCCCTACTATAATAGTGAGTTATAAGCCTTTAATAACTTCGAGCTAACATATGTTTAAGGGCCGCCACTGAATGTTTAGGGAGAAGAGTTGTGAAGGAGAAAAAATAGGGAAATGGGTTATGAAGGTATAAGCTGGACGAAGTCCAGGGTATGGAGGTATAAGCTGGACGAAGTCCTGAAGAGAGGAGGAAAATGGAGGAATAAG
>NC_062970.1:43374661-43420354 GCF_023119035.1 Salvia hispanica | reverse complement strand
CTGGACGAAGTCCAGTGAAAGAAAAAAAAAAGAGAAAAAAAAAATCTGAAAAAAAAAATATATATATAAAAGGAGGAATAAGCTGGACGAAGTCCAGAGGGAAGTAGTCTAAAGGGCAGGAACGATAATAGCCTGACTCGGGAAAAGGGAGGAACTCTCATAACCCGACACTTCAGTGGTGTAGCATTAACTTAAGAGAGAATCGATCCTAACATCCCTGGTGAGGAATGAGTGATCGAGTGAATCCAACAATTGGGTAAGTAAAGGCTATCTTGACAAGCTGACAGATTGGCTAGGTAAAGGAAGGGAAAAGGCCTATTTGGAGGAGTGCAGCCTGTTGGATTGACCTTAATCTTGTGGGGACGGTTGCCTAAAAGTTGAAGCTAGCTCATGCATATGTGTATATGTGTTTATGTGTTTGAATGTTTTTCTTAATCTGTTTAAGTCTTAAATTGTGTCTAGGTCTAGGAGTCTGTTTAGAGTCTAAAAGAGTCGGTCAGGGGATAACCTTTCTTGAAATTCGCCTTATTCTTTTTCTTCTTGTCTTTATACTTGAGGACAAGTATGGTTTAAGTGTGAGCAGTTTGATAAGGCTAATTTCATGCATCGGTTATATGGTGAAAAACGTTACATTTTGTTGGGTCTAACACGTTTCCTAAGCCAGGTGTGTGATAGAGTCGCTAGATCGAGGGAATGCTGAAGGAAGCAATCTAGCGAAGGAATGAAGGAAAATGAGCAGAATCCAAAGGAAAAGAAGGCGTGACGGAGGGAGTCAGTAGCTGAGGGCAACAAAGTCTATCTATACCTCGCTGGGCCCCACTCCAACGCCTATAAATAGAAGAGCATGCAACACACAAATCATCACTCTTTTCGCTCACTCTTAGCTTATATACACACAACACACACTTGGGGATGGGAAATCTGGGGTAGCTTTCGGTTCCGAGGGCTTTTTATTCAAGAATTCAGTCGTAACACCCGTCCACGTGAGGACGGAGATACAATCTCTTAAATTTCAGTTGGTTTTTGCACTTTTGAGGTCGAACTTCACTTTTGGGAGTCGACTGGGCTGTTTATGATACTTATTATCCGTTCGCTTCTGTTGGATTGAGTTTTATTTGTGTTATGTCAAGTGGATTTCCGTAGATCTTGTTGTTGAGGGTTTATTTTTGACAAGTTATATGTCGATCTCTATTTTTTTTATGCTGTGGTACTTGATCTGAGAATTTGGTGATAGATCTATGGTTTGTGATTGATTATTGTTTAAATCTGAAGTGATGAAATGTTTCTGTTGGTTGGAGTTTGAGTCGGACGCTTGGATCCGGAGTGGATTTAGCGTCTAAGGTTGGATCCAAAGTGAGAAAGGGGAGTTGTTGCATGGATTTGAGTTTTCCGTTTGTCACCTATTTTACTTCGTCTAGCATATCTGGATCTGTTTAGTTCTTATTATTATGCATCAAATTGGTTTTAATTTAGTTAGCTCTGCTCTGATTTCGTTCATGTTGTTCTTCTTATGAGTTTTTACGCAATTTGGTTGAAGAAGATGATGTCGCTGTTAGTTAGTACCAGAGTTAGTTGTTCTGCCAGCTTTTCATCCGTACTCTGCTTTTTTCAGTCATGGTCCCCACAGTCAGTTTGTTACCTAGGTCTAGGTAATTAGAGTAGTTTTCTTAGATCTGGTGATGGAGCAGTTAATTTTCTTGCAACGTTCTCTTGTTATTATTTCGCCTAAGTCTAGCTATTAGCGTAGGAGTTTTAAGATTCCCATGTCAAGTTTAATTTGTTTTCCTCAACCCAAGAAAAATGCGTGGCAGCAGCCAACACCAAAAACAAGTCCAAATCCTTGAACATGATTATTACGCATCCTTCTCTGTGGGATCGATCCCTACTTCCCTATACTAGGTTTAGTAAAGTGGTTGAGGGTTTTTGAAAGAAGTGCTCTGTGTGTCCGACGACCAGGATTTCCTACGACCAACGAGTTCCTAGACCGCGTGATCTAGAGGATTTGCTGGACAAAGGGAACCTGTTTATTTCTTTCTGTGCGCACCGTGAACACACATCCACGTACATTTCATAGCTCTTCTGAGTGTGGCGATGATTGCTGTTGTCGTGGTTCACGAGGCTACCACGGTCGTCGCTGAGATGGTGGCGCAACCGAGGGGTGGGTGCTCTATTACTGCATCAAACTCAACTGCCAAGGAAACTGTTGCTGCCACCGATTGGGGATACAGAAACTTCACCTGGTTACGAACCGGTTGCTGCAATCCTTCCATATATAGTGTAACCAGTCGTGATTCCAGAACCACGCGTACCCGATTCAGCATTCCCTCAAATTCGGTGTTATAATTCTCCAACGATCTAGTCTAATTCAGTTTCGCGATCATTACAATATAATCCACGAAGCATTTGGGATCGAAACGGCGCCGGACATCTACCTAAAACTCATACCACTTTACCACCGGGTTACTCTCCCGATAATTGAAGATCCAATCCGCCACTGGAGGATCAAATAACATAACAGAATAATGTAAGCGATGTTCCTCCGGAAGCATGAAATGATCAAAATAAAATTGCACCCTAGAGATCCAACTTACCGCACTCGAGCCGTCAAAGCGTGGTGGCTTCATGGTCAGCCCTTTAGTTTTGTCAGAGGCAGTTGCACCTCCAAGCTGCCGTGCAGAAGGCAAGTCCCACGCCGATCCGGTCGTCTGGAACGGTAATTCCTGAGGCGGACGGTTCCCCCCATGAATCCCATGTCTGAGGTTGACGCGGCGGAAGATCCCACGACGACTGCCAGCATTGGAAGGCAGTGGTGGTTGAGCCCTCGAAAACCCTGGTGGCCCATTAGGGTTAGGGCAGAAACCCTCATGAAACCCTAAAAATGGGGCGGCGCTGGCCGAGAGAGGCAGAGATGGAATGTCAATGCTCACGGCCGAGAACGATGGAGTGATTGGCAACGATGCTTCCATGGATCTGGTGGAAGGGATATTGTACAGCGGGTCTAGATTCGGCCGATGAGGGTAGCGTGATAATGACGGCCGACGGTCAAAGGCATCCATACGTGCCTCAAAACGAGCCATACTTGCTACTAGATGTTCTAACGTGGTCTTCCCACGCCCGTCTGAGAATTTGTCATGAGTACAGAAATGAAAGTGCCAATTTGTTAAGGGTATTCTCCCCTTAACGAGTGTCGGCGACGATGAGATGTCGACGACGAGGTTTTGTGGACGTCACGGGCTCTCCCCGAGATCAAATCCGGTAACTAGGGTTGCGGCAATATGAAAGAGACGAAAAACAAAGATAGGAAAATTAAGGTTATTTCATTGATTAATTAAATCATAACAAAACTCCCCTTTTATATTCTAAGGACCCTAGATGATTCGACTCTCTTTTGCGATCCAGGAAAGAATCAACAAGAAAACCCGGGAAAATGCTTATTGGGCTCGACTCTAATATTTAATTAAAATAGTCCAAAACGTGAAAGTAAAAAGAAAGTAAAATAACGAAGTGCTGCTCTTGCGCGCCTCTTTACCGTGACACGAAATCGCCATCTCTCACCGGCGGCTTGTGTTGTCGCCGAGGTCGGTCATTGTTCGCTTGAGCTTTGGCGGCCTCGGCTCTTCCTCTTCCGTCTTGAAAACTGGTGCATTTTCCTCCGGTTCCGACTCCTCGCTCTCCTTCTGTCGTTCCTCCTCATTCTCTTGTATCTCTCTGCACATTGTCGAGGTTAGCTCCGTATCACCTATATTTTGTCCCTCTCAAATATCTCACTCTATGTGTGTGCTTGTCTGGACAGACATTTAAACACCCAAATACTTTTTTGAAGTAACCAATTATTCACTCAAAACAATCTCCTTTTCCTTCTCCTTCTCCTTTTCCTTTTCCTTTTCCTTTCCTTTTCCCTTTTGCTTTTCCAATACTACATATAAGGCCAACTACAAAATTGGGCCACGGTTGAGTTCGTGCGTTGATCAGTGTGCATTGTGGGTTACGTTCCACAATAGAATCTCCTTTTTCTTTTCTTTTTTTTTAATCTCTATGTCTTTGTCTTTTGCTTTTCTCTTGGCAATGTGAGAAGCATATAATTTTTTTGGATTCAATACTGATAATCATCTGTGGTGCATGTGTAGTACAAACTCCCCCTGTCTAAGTTGCCACAAGCAAAGCACTCGAAGGAACACCTTGTCTTCCAACAACTTCAATTCATGGTCACATAGTATGTGTTCATAAATTTCACATGGTGTTCCATCAGTCATTATCCTTATAGGATAATAGATTATTTGATTGAATTTATACCTAGAATGACTTATCTTGGTCCTTAATTCTTTTGATTTTCTTTCCTCTGTTCCAATGCTCCCTTCATGTGGCATAAGTGCTTCGGTTGTTATCCATCAAACAAATAACAATTTCATTATGTTTGCTCATATAAAGTGTATATCCACCTTAATGTGCGTGATTCGATTATGTTGAATTGTATACACTTATTTCAGTATTATTATCCCAAAATTTAGCCTTTTCATTTACTTTCAAAGACTATTACGACTCTCTTATAGTGGAACCGAGGAAGTACTTATTTTGTGATTAGTTATTATCAAATATAAAATCAAATCACATCAATTCCTAATAATCATGAAAATAAGATTAAATAATACTACCTCCGTCCCCAATTAATTGTCACTTTTTAACATTTCGGTCCGTCCCTCAATAATTGTCGCACTTCATTTTTACCATAAATGGTAAGTAGGTCCCACATTCCACTAACTCACTTCACTCACATTTTATTATAAAACCAATATAAAAAAGTGGGTCACACATTCTATTAACTTTTTCAACCAACTTTTTTTATATTTCTTAAAACTCATGTCCGGTCAAAGAGTGACAATTATCTACCCAACATATTGTTGAAATCTCTACAAACTCTAGTTATCGCGTTGCCGGACGGGAAGAACTTGCGCACAACTCGAAGCTACGTCTTCCGCCGACCCTGTGCTAGGGCGCCGGGCCGTTTAGATCGCCAAGCAACAGCCGTCGATCGCCGTTAAGGGAAAAGGCCCTTACCAACTGGTGCTTTCATCGTGATCTCACCCTCCCACCATCTCGAACCGAAGCTACACCACTGCCCGACGGAAAACATTCCACGCACAACGACTGCTTGGGTTGTCGAGTCCCGCCTGTCCGCCGAGCTCTAGCCGCCGGACAACTCTACTTCTGCAACCCCAACGGGAAGGATTCCCATGCGCCGCGTCGAAGTCAGACCACCATCATGTCGTACGAATACGTCGACTATCGTTGTCGTCAATACGGCCTCCCTCAGCCTGCGCAGCCGTTTTGTCCCTACAAGCCGGTCCAACCACGACGTTCAACCAGCTGGGAACCTCCGGACAGCCGCAATCCACAGGGTTTTCCACCCTGTGATCAGCCGTCACACAGTTACAGCGCAATACATAACCATCGCACGCCGACAAGTCACCGGCGAGCGCCACCTCACCACATGGGATCGGTCCAAAACCGCCGCCCCACCTGTTGGGATCCTCCCGGAATCCGACCATTGCCGAGTTTCCAACCCTACGACCCACCACCATCGCGGCAGCCCTCTTGTTGGGAACCACCGCCTCGTCGTGCATCGCGAGGATGTTCGGATTATAATCAACCCGTACAACACATTGATCGCTGCCGTCCACCACCGTATATTGACCCATATATGGACGCGGATTCAGACCTGCAGCTGTGAGAATCCTATGCACGATATCGTTCGTGGCAGCCTCAATATCACCCTCGTTCAGCCAACAAAGCGGAGGACCCGATAGGATGGAAACTTGGGTCGGGGCCACAAATCGTCGGTTTAGCAAATTCTGATCGTCGCCGCAGCCCGAGCCCGATCCTGATCAACCAAATGTTTCCGCGCCGCTCCGAAAGAGGACATATACTCCATCGAGAAATAATGAGGCTTCTTTTGGGCCTTTCGGTTTAGTCCCCAACGAGTCAGCGGATCCACCACGACACCGCACCAAATCCGATCAACCCCCAGGTGCCAGCCTTCGTGTGGGGAACTACCTCTAATGGCAACCCCTGTTGTATACCAGATCCACCAACCCTACCAGCCGTCGCCGCCATTGCCGCGATCAGATCGCCAGCCGCAGCAGCCGAGTCCAGCACCGCCCTTGGAGCTGCTGCCCTACTCTACTCCAAGACCTTCCCCGCCCTTGCACCCGCTGTCCGTGACAGTTCCATTGTTGGCCTCTAATGGTCATTCACAAGTTGTCCCGAGTTCAAGGAAGAATGACTGGCAAAAAAATCTTCACAATGCTGATGAATATGGTTTGTTAAAAGAAGTGCCTTGCCTTCTTGATGTTGGTGTGGAAGAGGGCATTGTTGAAGACAAATTGAAAGAGAATGAAATAGAATCGAAAGGTATAGTTAGGAGTAAAGATGATGAAGATAGTGATATATTTAGGATGATCAAAATGATCACTGTGCGCGCATTCGATCCTGGTATATGTGTCAGTTTCAGCAATCAAAAGGGTGAATTTCTTACTATGCAAATGGCAAAACCAAATCCATGTGATAGCAAGAAGGAGCTGCCACATGAAGAAGTAATCAAGTGCTTGTTTGCCACAAGGACCTTTCGCATTGAGCTACACATGCCTGCAAACCATGTTGTCTTCAATACTAGTCTGAAATTTAAAGGGGATTTGAATGTCACTGATATTACAAGCATGAATCCTCGATTACCATCGCTCGACGCCGATGTAAGGTTGATCCCTCCACGAAATAACAAGCCGTGTTTGATCATTCAGGGGCATGTGGCAGAGCTTTCCATTTTAGCGTTGAATTTGGACAACCACATAAGTCTGTCTTTGTTGATTTTTTATGGAGGTGATGGAGGGAGACGCTCAGCTGTTCGGTGTGTGTTTGATCCAGGAGGAGACGCCTCACGAAAGATTTTGCTTTCAACTCTCGTCGTTGCTTCGTGTTTTCCACCTTGAGGACAAGGTGAATTTCAACCGTGGGGGAGTTATACGATCTCATATCTTAGGAAATCTCAATTATTTAGTTATCTTTTATTTCACCATATCTTTTCTATATCTTTTTTTCTTATTCAATAAGTTAGGTATTTTATTTTCTTCTATAAATAGGGCAATTGTCATCAAATTCATTCAATCAATCAATGGAAATATTATCTGCCCAACATATTGTTGAATTCTCTACAAACTCTAGTTATCGCGTTGCCCGACGGGAAGAACTCGCGCACAACTCGAAGCTACGTCTTCCGCCAACCCTGTGCTAGGGCGCCGGGCCGTTTAGATCGCCGAGCAACAGACGCCGATCGCCGTTAAGGGAAAAGGCCCTTAACAGGGTGTGTGGCTTAGACTTGCTATGTGATGCAAGAATCATATAATATAACAGCCTGAAATTACTTGTGATTCATATACAGCCGTTTGATTCTAATTGTAGACATATTTTCCAACTCTAGAAAAAAGAAAAGAAAAGTTGTTGGCGAGTATTGAAATAAAAAACAAAATGGAAACAAAATGGAAAAGAACATGTGTCTAATAGTTGACAAACTAAGCACGCCACTAATGACCTGTTAACAAGTACTCCCTATGTCCCATTAGAAATTAAACGTTTTCCTTTTTGATATGTCCCATTAAAAATGAAACGTTTCTAAAAATAGAAACAATACTCTCTCTACTTTTTCTTCTCTTTTATTTTACTCTCTCTTCATTAACTCACAAAACAACACTACATAAAATCCGGTGTCGAAAAGCAAATGTTGTATTTAATGGGACGGAGGGAGTAGATAATAAGAAAATGTGTATTAGTTGAACAGTTAAACAAGCCACCAATTACCTGCTAAAAAATGGATAATAAGAAAATATGTACTAGTTGACAAGTTAAGCCAGCCACTAATTACCTACTAACAAATGGATAATAAGAAAATGTGTACTAGTTGACAAGTTAAGCAAGCGACTAATTACCTACTAACATATGCATAATAAGAAAATGTGTACTAGTTGACAAGTTAAGCAAGCCACTAATTACCTGCTAACAAATGGATAATAGTAAGAAAATGTGTAC
Source organism: Salvia hispanica (assembly GCF_023119035.1). NCBI lineage: Eukaryota > Viridiplantae > Streptophyta > Magnoliopsida > Lamiales > Lamiaceae > Salvia > Salvia hispanica. The sequence goes on along the minus strand of NC_062970.1, from coordinate 43,412,278 downwards.
TATAGTTGACAAGTTAAGCAAGCCACTAATGACCCGCTAACAAATGGATAATAAAAAATGTGTACTAGTAGACAAATTGAGCAAGCCAATAATGACATGCTAATTAATTTTGTATGTTTAATCTGTGGCAATGGTAGCTGGAAATCATGTCTCTTTCAGTTTCAGTAGTTTCAACTAACCAATGCAAGCTAGTACTAGTATGTTTAAACAGTCTTCTCTTAACATGCTTCTTTCATTCCTTTTTTCACATCTGAGTGCCGTTGACTAAACAATCAAAGCTTGGAATTGTTGCAATGGCAGAAGCAGTGGTGTCAATTGCTCTCGAAACTATCCGTGATTTGCTCTTGGAAGAGGGAAGGTTTTTAGCTGGTGTGGGAAATCAAGTGAAAGAGCTCCAGTCGCAGCTCAAGGAGATGAAGTGTTTCCTCCAAGACGCTGACAAAAGACGTCATGAAAGCAGTACCATCTCCAATTGGATCTCCGAGATCAGAGATCTCGTCTACAGATCCGAATCCGCCATTGAAAGACATGCAGCTTATCAAGTTTCTTCAAGGAGAAGAGGCCTCAAGCAGTTCGTCCGCAAATATTCCTGCATTTTGACAGATTGCTACTCACTCCACCAATTAGGGTCCGAGATTTCACAAATTACATCAAACCTGGAGAGAATAAATAAGGATATGCAGGAAAAAGGCATAACACGGTGCATACTCATCAATCCGAAAGGAGAGGGGGAAAACTCGACTGGAAACAACATGTCAAGGAAGAGTTTCCCCAATTTGGAGATGGGAGATTGCTTCCTAGGCATGGAGGATGAGGTGGAGCAGCTTGTTCAACTCCTAGGGAAAGACACAGAGGATCGGATTATATCAGTGTGGGGAATGGGAGGGTCAGGCAAGACCGCAATTGCCAAGAAGCTCTACAACGAGACGACCGACTTTGATCTCTCTGCGTGGGTTTGCATTACTCAGCAATGTAAGAGTCGATCAGTTTTGGAGGATATTCTGAGGCAGCTAGAGAAGAAGAGGAGTATTTCAAGTCTGAGCCATGAGCCACAAATCAGGGCGGAGGTTCCAAGTCTGAGCAACTCAGAGTTGGTTGAGAGACTATGTGATGTACAAAGAGAGAAGCGATGTCTCATAGTTTTGGATGATCTTTGGGAGCTTTCTCAATGGGAGGAGTTGAAGCATCCATTCGTTGTCCAAAATTTGCAGAGCAAAATATTGGTGACAACACGGGAACAAAAGGTTGCAGAGATTGGATTGGCAGTGAAACATGGGCTCTTAAAAATGGATGCTGCTTTGGAACTACTCAAAAACAAAGCATTTCAGCACAGAAACAATCCAGGTCAGTTTTATATTACTCCTCCGTCTTCAGGAAATAGACACTTTTTAATGCAAAATTGATCTAGAAGAAGAGAAAAAGAAAAAGTATCTAATGTCTTTATTAATGGATAATGAGACTCAAATCATTATTAGTGTAATGCATGGTAAAATAGTTTTTGAAAATAAAAGTGGACTAGTTTTGGTGGATAAACCAAAATACCAAAATTGAACTACTCCCTTATCCTATGTTAGTGAGGCATTTTTTCCATTGCGGAATTAGAAAGTTATATTTAGCGACAATGAAATTAAAATAAAATAGCGAAAAAAAAAAAGCAAAGTATGAAAGAGAAAAGAGTAAAGTATTAGAGAGAATATTCGATGCCTTACTAATAAGGAAAATAACTCAAGTAATAACTTGAGACAATCCAAAATAGACGCGACTCAAGTAATTTAAATTGGCGGGATATGGTTCCACACTAGAAATGTAATTGTATTAGTTAATTAGCTTTTCCAAAAATATTATTACGAAAAAGCCTTTTGATTATTATGAGTCCACTTTATAATGTATTAGGAAATACTACTAATATATAATGTAATAATTGATCTCTTTCGGTTTTCATAGGATCAATGCTTTTTCTCTAACTCTCCTGGGCTTTTATTATTTGGGATTTTTCTTAGTTATTACTACTACTAATAGTAGCTTGTCTCACTGACCAAGGTTAAATCAACTAGGTATTTTCTTTTATTTGTTATATTAAAGTCCAATCATTTGTTTCAATAATATAAGACGCAGGAGTACGATTTTACTGAAAAAATTCATGTTTCTATAATAAATTACAAGTCGTGGTTCTACGTTGTGAGTTTTGGAATATGGTTCCACATGAGAAAATGTTGCTCTTTAAAAAATCCTATGTTTCAATAATAAATTGTCTAGTAAGTATATTTACTAATCGCATTTTTTCGGATTTATTTTTTTGAATTTTGGGATATGGTTCCACACAAGAAAATGTTACTATGTTTCATTTTTTTAACGTAAAAAGGTTGAATGTTTTAATATTTTTTTAAAACTCAGCACCAAATTATTTAAAAAAAAATGTTTTGGAGACATAATGTCTAAGCCATAATAGGGACTATTATGTCAATTTCTATTATTTGTATATATTATTTTAAATATACATTTTGTACTAGACGTTTTTACCATTTATCCATTATGATTATATTTTTGGAAAACAAATTCAATCCATTATTACCACACTAATCTCTAGAGATTTGAATGCTGCATATTAAACATTTTAATTTCTTTCAAAATTAATGTCTTTCTACATTAAGATTATTAAACTCAATTGTTTTTTATATTGGGTTTGTTTGTTAAGCATATCTCTTATTATAATTTTATGTTCTTTATTAGTATTTTATATAATTGTTTTTTATGATTAAGGTTCAACATATTTGTTTTATCATTAATTAACTCCTTTTAGTTACAAGTCATTTGACAATTAAATTTATGATTTTTAACATTAACAAAATAATTGAACCTCGATCAAAAATAAAATTAGTTACAAGCCATTTTGATAGTTAAATTTATAATTATAAATTTTATATTTAATATTTTTATGAATTGCATATTTTTTATTTTAACTTTTTAATTTATAATTATAAATTTTGTATTTATTATTTAGTAAAAATATCACTAATTGGGTGTTGATCGTCAGTTTTTTTATGGAACCGTAAAAAAAGGACCAATCCGACGACAATTTCTTCTGTTTAGGACCTGATTTTTAAAAAGTGAATATATTTTACTAAATTCATATTTCATTCATATGTTTATGGCCACTTTTTACCTTTACTCTAAAACCAATATATAGTAAAGTTCTTAGCAAATTAACTATATTATGAAACAAATTAAAATTTGATATATCAGTACTAGTTAAGTAACAATTTTGATTGCAAAAAATTACTCCCTCCGTCCCGCTTAAGATGACACGTTTTCCTTTTTAGTTTGTCCCAACTAAGATGACACATTTCCTTGTTTGGTAACTTTCTCTCTCCAATTAATACACTCAATCACTTTTTCTCACTCCTATTAAAATATTCATCTTTCTTTATCTCTCTACTTTAATACTTACATCCACCTCTCTCTCTCCAATTAAACACTTTAACCAATAACTCCTAAAACCCCGTGCCGGCTAAGCAATGGGTCATCTTAGCCGGGACGGAGGGAGTAATAATTTTTATTTGAATTCGTTACTCCATAATTCAATTTCTTTAAGTTCTTATTGTTTCGAATGTTATAGTTGAAACTTGGTAACAAAATCATACTTTATGTTTCTAACTAATCTATTTAATACCTATATTATTTTCTTCTTTTTTCTTATATAAAATATTAGAGTTTTAAGCTCCATTCAGTATATCATTAAATAAATTAAAAATTAATAACAATAATAATAATAATAGTAATAATAATAATAATTGACTTTATAGTTTTTATTTTAAGAATTTAGTAATTTTTATTATACTACTTCTTTCCTTTACAAAATTTTTATATATTTAAATTTTTTATTTTTAGAACATTGCAAATCGAACTTCGATCAAATAAATAATTACAAGGTATTTTCTCTTTTGCTTTATAAATAATTGAGTTATTAGCTCAATTCACTATATCATGAAATAAAATTAAGAAAATATATATAATATATTAATACTATATCATACTTACTATTCTAAATTATTCAATTTTGAAAATTTAATTTATTCAAATTTTTAATTTTTGGAAAATTATTGTCGAACCTTAGTCAAAATAAATATAATACTAATTGAATTTATTGCTTTAATTTTAAGTATTTTATAATATTAGTACTTTAGTTTGATTTTTGAGTATTTATTTTTATGTTATTCCTATGTAAAATATATAATATACTCTATTGAATTAATTTCACCGTTAGCTTTATTAGTCTTTATTATAGAAATTAGATCATTCCCTAATAATCATGCTAATTAATTTTATTCAAAAAAGGCGTTTGGTTATATACTTATATTTGTCCACATATAAAATATAATTATGGCATAAAGACATAAGGGTATTATGTCATAGAGACATTATGTCTCTAAATCACTACTCATTTTTTAAATGTCCGATTACATCACCTGCTTATATCCATTAGATTCCAAATCTAATAAATGTAAATAGTTCTTAGTTCACCTTTTAATGTGGAGTAGTACTTAATTATTACTTCCTCGCGTCCCATGACCCTTTTTTCTTTCGAAAATGATTTTTTGACCTTATTACTAGGGCTGGGGAAAAATACCGAAAAAATGATATCTCGCTCGTATCGTATTGAAAAATATCGAAAAATTATCGAATTTTCGATATATCGTAATTTTCGATACGATACGATATCGTATCGTAAGTTTTCGATACGATAACGATATGAATTTCCTTATATCGCGATATATCGTTTTATATCGAAAATACGATATATATCGAAAATTTTCGATATATCGATATTTTATTTTCGATATATATCAAAATTTTCGATATATATCGATATTTAACGATGTGTCAAATTTCGGTACGATATATCAAAATATCGATACGATAACGATATGAAATTTTTTTATATCGAAAGTTCAATATATCGAAATTCGATATATCAAAACTTTCGATACGATAACGATATGAAATTCTTTCATATCGATATTTTCGATACGATACACGATACAACGTTTTCGATACGATATATCGTATCGACCCACCCCTAGTTATTACCCATTTCATTTCTTATTAAATTTTTATTTTGTAATATATACATTCTCGTCATTATAACCGTTTATTTCTTCTAATTAAGGTGAATGGGATTTGCTATCCTTATAATTATGGCATACTCCTAATATTTCCTTAATTAATTAATTAATTCTATAAGTTGATTGTGATTCACTAATAATTCGCAAATGATGATAACTTAAATTAAATAATTTTTCATTTAAAACCAATACTAATATTAAAAAATATAAAATACAAAATAATCAAATATGTAATATTTAGTTAATTGAATGTATACCATGCAAAATGAAATAAATTACTCGAAGATATATCTTTCAAAATTACTTGAAGACATACATGTATTTTTTTGCATACAAAATAATTAATTAGTCGAAGATATATCTTGCTTACTAATAAAAAAAGTATAAAACTAATTAAAATAAATAAATATTATTTAATTTTTAGATGATACTATAATACTTAAATAATTATCATAATTAAGTATAATTAGTTGTTTTAACTAACCTGAAAAATATCATAATTTTTTTTTCACGAATTACAATACACATTTGATCAATTTTCTCTACATGATTTTTTCCCAAACTAAGATTCCCTATGTAACTTACAATACATATCTGATCGATCCCTTATGGCCATGTTTAGTTGTCAGAATTCTATTTGGGAAAGTAATCTGATTCCTTATATTTTAAATTTCTATGTTTGTTTTGGTTTTTAATAAAATGAGAAAGTAATTAGAATCCCGAGAACCAAGAAAGTTAGTACAACTTTCCAGGATTCTGAATCCTAACTTTTCTTAGGTATTCTTTTTCCCAGTTTTAGGATTCTTACATATTTAATGCAATATATTATTATTATTATTATTATTATTAAATATAATAAATAACTATATTAAATTTATCATAATTGTTATTATCATAATAATAATAATTTATTAAATAATTAAAATGTAATTATATAATATAAAGCATATAATAATGATAATAATAATAATAATAATAATAATAATAATTTATTATAAAATCGTAGTGAAATTTTAAATTATAAATTTTTTTAATTATAATATCCATAAATATAATAATAATAATAATAATAGTTATATTTATTATTATAATTATAAGTATTTATAATTATAATACTCCATGTAACAATAATGTTTATATATTATGGATGATCCATATTTAAACTGTCCATCACAATAATAATATAATAGTAATTATTATTATTTGAAATTAATAATTATTAAATAATTTATAATTTTATTGTTTTAATAAAAAAATAATAAGTAATAGTATATTTTTAGTTTGATGTTTAAATCAAATATAAAGTATAAAATCTTGATTTTTTCTAAACAGTGGAAAGTAAAGTTATTTGGAATCATATTCCCATGATTCATTTTCCCAGGAATCATTTTCCTTGCCAACTTTACTTTCCCGTCAACCAATATGGTTTCTAAGCAGTTTTTTATGAATATATATTTGCTCAATTTGTAATTTATTGATTCTTAATTTCTGGAACATTACAGTCGAACCTCGATAAAAAATAATAATCACATTTTCTTAAATTGTCTATTTAATGTTTTAAGTTAAATAATTAATATTACGATTTTGAGATTTTCATGATATCACTTTTAATTTATTTTAACTCATAATTATTTGGAATGTTAAAGTCGAACTTAGATAAATAAAATAAAATAAAATAAATTCGTCATTTATTATTACTTCATTGTGCAGACTTTGCATTGGCAAAAAGATTTGAAAAAATTGGGAAAGAAATGGTACATAAATGTGGTTATTTGCCATTGGCAATTTGTTTACTCGGTGGGGTTTTGAGAGAGAAAAAATCGATTGTTGAGTGGGAATCAGTAAATGAGAACATCAAAGTAGCCATATATGGAGTTAAAGAGGAGATTGATGGAGTGCTAAATTTAAGCTATGAAAGTTTACCCTATTATTTAAAGCCTTGCTTTCTCTATATGGGTATATTGGGTGAGGATGAAACCATAGATGCTTCTTTTCTATATAGCATGTGGATAGCACAAGGCATGATTTCATATGAGAATATTGGAGACAAGGAGGACACTTTAATGGACATCGCTGAGCTGTACTTAAGTGAGTTAGCCTCCAGGTCCATTGTTGAAGTTGAAATTAGTCTTGATTATGGTGTCGGAAATAAAAAATATGGTAAATGCAAACTTCATGATGTAGTAAGAGAACTATGTTTGAAATTGGGAAAAAGGGAGCATTTTGGTGTGCAGAGTTTGGAGTATAAAGGTGGGAAACTTAGTACCTTACTACGGGAAGCTTCGTCGCATATGAAGATACAACATCTGCGAATATATTTCAACAATGAAGTCGAGCAAGAGAATATAGTTGCTTGTGGAGAAGATACTAGGAAGCATATCAGGTCTGTTCGGTTATCCAATCTCATAGAGTCGAACGTTGTTGAGTTCCTCCGCCCACGAAGTATATTTGATTTTCAGAAATTCAATTTGTTAAGAGAACTAGTTATCGTGAGATTCAAATTTGCAGGAAGGAAGTTACCGAGGGGAATCACTAAACTTGTTCACCTTAGACGTTTGCGTTTATATGAATGTGAACTTGATAAGCTACCCTCTTCCATGAGGAATTTGGTATATATGGATACCCTTGATTTAACAGGTTCAGCGAATGTTGAAGTTCCAAATGTTTTTAAGGAGATGTTGCGATTAAAGCACTTGATTCTTCCTATCTATCCAAATGAAAACATTAGAAATTATCGACTAAGATTGGATGTGGGAGTATATGAGTTGGAGACTCTAGCATTCTTTGATAGTAGATGCCATGAACTTAAATGTATGGACAGAATGAAGAATCTCCAACTTTTTATAGCAACAATATACGATAATGAAAGCTTGTCAGCTATCATGAATGGTATATTGAATTGGAACAAGATACAGGATTGTCATGTAACCATTCGAGGAAGTTGCGACTTAGCAAGTGAGGGAATGCTGGAGAAGGCTTTGACATGTCCCAATCTTTATCAATTGAGTATTGTATCTGAATCAGTGAAGGCGCTAGCAAAGTGCGAGAGTGATTTGTTGAGCTCCAAAGTTAAGTGTTTGAATCTGTTTCGTTGTGAGATTGAGGATGATCCAATGGGGATACTTGGAAAGCTTCCTTGCTTGATAAATTTGCGATTATATCCAGAATCATTTGTTGGGGAGGAGATGAGGTGTCCAGCAAACAGTTTTCTTCGTCTCAAGAAGCTGGTATTAAGAGGTTTACCAAAGTTGAGGGAGTGGAGAGTGGAGTCAGGAGCCATGCCCCTTCTCTCTGAATTAACAATCGGAGAGTGTTCTTGTTTGGAGATGGTTCCAGAGGGATTGAGTGGCATTTCTACCCTTCAGACTCTCGTAATCGAAAAAATGCCGCAAATGAGAGAAAGGGTGATAGGACAGGATTTCGTGACGGTCCGCCATTTCCCTTCAATTATCATCAAGGAATAGTCTTCACCAGGTATCTCATTTCTCACATTTTTCTTTATTCAATTTTGGCAAAATAAAATCATGAGCAATCATGTCATTGCTGATTTACAGGTGAATAACCACCTTTCTCTAAAGGGTACATTCCTTGGTAAGGTTATAATGACTCTCTAAATCTTTGTAAGATTGTTTCGCCTTGTATATTTTTTTCTTCTTTTGTTGCAGGTTAAATTTCCTCCCCTTCTTGCTTCAGTTGCATTGTTGTATTTCGCCTTGTATTTTATTTTATAAGTAATTGTTTGTAATCTCGGTAGTTTAAAGTTGTGTAGTGTGGGTTAATAACATAGTACTAAGGAGTGTTTGAAATGATGTTGTGCTTGAATTGAAATTGATGGTTTGTAAGAACTCAAATGTTGAAAGTGAATTGTTGTATATTTGTGTTTTCATTGAATTTGGTTTGTATTGAATTGCTCGATTAATCATTGTTTAAAGTCGATCCATTATAGGATCATTGTATATTTATGCATGGAGATATTATTTTATACTTCTATTAGGGATTTGATTGAATCTCTTTCCAAAAGGATATTTTTTGGATTTTCTTTTCTTTGTTTCAACATCTTTTGGTCAAAATATTCGTCAATTGGACTTTTGATCGATCAAGTGTTGATTCCACTTAAGCCAATCTCCACTCATCCAAGTTGGAATCGCTTGTTATTTCTTTGTTCTATCAAGTGACTAAATTCCTCAGATAAAGCTGAAATAATTGGTTATATTCATTGAGTTGTCAACTAAATTCACAAATTGAGAAAATGGTTTTAAATATTCTCATATATACTATTCTTGATATTTATCCCTATTGTGATAATCATACTTTCAGAAACATGGATACATATGCAGTGTTCTGTAAGGACTTGCAAATCTCCAACGTAAATTTCAAGTTAGATATTTATCACTAATTTTTATCTTATGTACCTTCTTTACCTAAGTCAAGTTATTCTTTTTTGCTTAGTTAAGGACCATTGGATTTAGGACATCAATTTAGTTTTATTAAGTTATTTTTAATATGTCCTATAATCTAACCTGCAGTCAAAGTAAAGTCTTATGCAATACTAAAAGACATGTATGAGATTTAACTACCTGACTTATTAATGAAGCTATGTAGGCTCTAGTTACTACATTCTTTGAATATTTTTATTGAATCTAGCGACGACTTAATTTTTAGAAAATTTCATTATCAACTCATTGTCTACAATATAAATTTAATTTATACTGCAAGATTCATGAACAACGCAATTTTATAAATTTGACTTTTTACAACATATACTCCTATAAAACTAAACTGTTACCAACGACAGAAATGCGACATGAAAACGTCATCTCATACTAAAAAAAAAAATCATAAAATAACCGTAAATCTAAATTGAAAATCACAAATTAAATAAACTAAAAAAGTCGACACCTACGTTGCTTTAATTGATGTGTGTTTTGAAGAATGGATTATGGTTGTATCAGCTTCGTTAGTGGGTTTGTGGGCTTATTGGGCTTTAAGTAATTAGTAAAGGAAAAACTATGGCCCAAATAGTGAAGGAAATTGGCCCCAAAAATATGAAGTAGAAAACAAAACTTGATCCATCATCTCGGCAGAGAAGACGCCGCCGATGGTTGAGATGGACAGGGATCCGACGGCGTGGAATCGGCGGCCGATGGAAGGCTATTCCGGCCTAGAAGATTCAATATTGTGTGGAGCATTATTATGCTGCTCACGATTTCTACACAACGATGATGCTCGAGTAGAAGGAAATAGCTGCCTAATATTCAATTCTTAATGTTTGTAATTGAGTAATTGACCCTTGCGAGCAACCATCCTCTTCTCACCATCAACGATTGAATATTGCAGCAAGTAAGTATATTTCATTTTTCATTTTTTGTTTAGTGATTATTTTATTAAAACAACTCGCAGTTTATGATTTTAGTAATACTGTAGTGGTGCTACTTGAATTGGAGTAACTTGTATTTTCCTCTCTTTTGTCTGTATGTCCATAATTTCATTATCAATACTACTCCCTCCGTTCCTGGAGTCACACTTTGATCGGGCATTGGTTGGAAAGTTAGTGAAATGTGAGACCTACTTTTTTATATTGGTTTTATAATAAAATGTGAGTGAAATGAGTCTGTGAAATGTGAGACCTACTTACGATTTATGGTAAAAATGAAGTGTGACTCAAGTGTGATTCTTAACTGGGGACGGACCGAAATGGAAAAATATGACTCTTAATCGGGGACGGGAGAGTACCATTCTGTGTAGCTGAGTTATGTGGATGCTTCCGCTAGAAAAAAAATTGAGAATTAGAGATTCTCTTTGTAAAGGAAATTTAAAGACTTAGTTGTAGAAGATTTCCAGATTTAATTTTCATTTCCAATTGGAGAATTTCATGTATGGAGTTTCTGACTTTCTTCCATTTGTTTGAAGTATTTTGAGAAGAAATATACAGCTGTTGTGAAAAACATAATTCTCCAACTCTAATTATGTTAATAAGAGCTGTAACCGCCTATAGCAAAATGGAAAAGAAGAACATGTCTACTAGTTGACAATTAACAAAGTGGAAAAAGAAATAAAATGTGAACTAGTTGTACATTTACGTTGTTATTAATCGCAGTTAGGACTTGTATCACGAAAACATAACAAAACAGAATTAAAATGATTGTAGCTGCTCCGCGGAGCTTAAGAACACACGAATGACAGTAGCTTTCTTCTAAACTAAGCTCTCTCGTCCAAGTGAGGAAGACGAGAGTATCCTTCCGGTAGAAGTCTGGTCCTCGCTGCTATCTAACCTCCTTTCCCCATGGCTGCTGCTTCTCTTTGGTGTAGAATTTGGAACTGGATGTATGTCGAGATTTTAGGATCGATGATCAATGATGATTTTCTTCTCGGTTCCACCTCTATTTATAGGACGACTTCAGCTCCAATCCCTAGGGCAAGGTCTTCATGATTTGACATTAATACCCTTGTAGAAGAAGACAACTCATCTTTCTCTCACATCTGACTCATCCTTTCACAACTCCATCTTAATCGGCTCTCTTGATCAAGTTGCACGGCTGCTTGGCTTGGTCACATCACTTTCGCTCTCTTGATCAGCTTGTACCACTTCTGGGCCATTTTCTCTTCTATTTCCACTTGATCAAGACGCATCTACCACTTGGTCGATTCTTCAACCTGTACACTAAAACTCCAATTTTTCTTGTGTTATATCCCCTAAAATAGTATATTAACCACCTTAAACTATGCATAAAACGAGTCTTATCAGAGTTGTGAATAGTGCAATTTAATAGTTGGGGCTTGGATGGGGCCTGCATGGTAAGAGGAGTTGTGGCTTGGGACTAAAATTTAGGGGAACAATGACGTGGAGGGGACTTGGAGCCTGAATCCGGGCCGAAGTTGTGGATGCCCTAAACATTTACTTGAAAAAAATTAAAGTCAGAATGTTAAACATCAGAAAAGAATAAAGTCAGAATGTTTACTGCTCACGAAAGAAAAGAATAAAGTGAGAATATTTCAATGCATAGAAAATAAACATAAGTAAGGAATAAAGTGAGATTATTATACTGCTCAAGAAATAAAGTACTGCATAAGAAAGGAATAAAAGTGAGATTACTTTACTACTCATGAAATACGTAACATGACCATTTTGAGTCTATACTTGTTTCTTCCCCCTTTCTTTGTACGTATACTTTGTTGTTCATCACAAGTTCTTAATCTATATATCCTCTCTAGATTCCTGCATTCCTACTTTCGTAACCCTTTCGTCACATCTTAGCATTCACTAAACAATCAAAGCTTGGAATTGCTGCAATGGCAGAGGCAGTGGTGTCTATTGCTCTAGAAACTATCCGTGATTTGCTATTAGAAGAGGGAAGGTTTTTAGCTGGTGTGGCTGATCAAGTCAAGGAGCTCGAGAGGCAGCTCAAAGAAATGAAGTATTTCCTCGAAGACGCTGATAAAAGACGACATGAAAGCAGAACAATCTCCAATTGGATCTCTGAGATCAGAGATCTTGTCTACAGATCCGAGTCCGCCATTGAAAGACACGCAGCTTATCAAGTTTCTTCTAGGAGAAGAGGCCTCACGCAGTTCGTCCGCAAATATTCCTGCATTTTGAAAGATTGCAACTCACTCCACCAATTAGGCTCCGAGATTTCACAAATTACATCAAATCTCGAGAGGATAAGCAAGGATATGCAAGAAAACGGCATAAAAAGAAGCATAATCATGAATCCAAATGGAGAGGAGGGAAGCTCGGGTGGGAAAAACATGTCAAGGAAGACTTTCCCCAATTTGGAGATGGGAGATTGCTTCGTAGGCATGGAGGATGAGGTGAAGCAGCTTGTTCATCACCTAGGGAAAGATACAGAGGATCGAATTATATCAGTGTGGGGAATGGGAGGGTCAGGCAAGACCGCAATTGCCAAGAAGCTCTACAACGAGACGACCGACTTTGATCTGTCGGCGTGGGTTTGCATTACTCAGCAATGCGAGAGTCGATCTGTGTGGGAGGATGTTCTGAGGCAGCTTGAAAAGAAGAGGAGTGTTTCAAGTCTGAGCCATGAACCGCGAATAAGGGAGGAGGTTCCAAGTCTGAGCAACTCAGAGTTGATAGAGAGACTATGTGAGATACAAATAGAGAAGCGATGTCTCATTGTTTTGGATGATCTTTGGGAGCTTTCTCATTGGGAGGAGTTGAAGCATCCATTCGTTGTCCACAATTTGCAGAGCAAAATATTGGTGACAACACGGAAACAAAAGGTCGCAGAGATTGGATTGGCAGTGAAACATGTGCTTTTACATACGGATGCTGCTTTGGAACTACTCAAAAACAAAGCTTTTCAGCATGGAAACATTCCAGGTCAGTTTTATATTCTCCCCCCCCCCCCCTCGAATTAGACACTTTCAAATGCAAAATTGATCTAGAAGAAGAGAAAAAGAAGAAGTATCTAATGTTTTGTTAATGAATAATGTGACTCAAATCATTATTAGTGTAATGTATGATAAAAAAGTTTTTGAAATACTAGTTTTGGTGGATAAACCAAAATATCAAAAATGAACTACTCCCTTATTCCTCTATTAGTGAGGCACATAATTTAAGAAAATTATAATTAGATAGTTTAATGAAAACAAAAAATAAAGTAGAAAAAAGTAAAGTGGGAAAGGAAAAACAAGAAAAATAACTCAAGTAATAACTTGAGACAATCCAAAACACACACGAGTCAAGTAATTTAGATTGGCAGGAGTTTGATCAGCGGAAGGGATCACTTATGCATTATATTGCATTCCTAAGAGCATCTCAAACCATTACACTAAACTCAAACCCATTTTAGTGTAAATGTCATAGTAAAATTTGATTTTACTCCAACCATTTACACTAAACTCATACTAAATGTCATTCTCTGCTCGCTTACTCCCTCCGTCCCAGATAATTTGTCCCATTTTTCCATTTTGGTCTGTCCCACATAGTTTGTCCTATTTCACTTTTTACCATCTTTGATAGTGGACCTTATATTCCACCAACTCATTTCTACTCACATTTTATTCTAAAACTAATATATAAAAGTAGGATTCACATTCCACTAACTTTTTCAACTCACTTTTCATTACATTTCTTAAAACTCATACCCGGTCAAAGTGAGACGAAATATCTGAGACAAAGGTAGTACTTTTTATACTTTTCAATCACACCTATATATTTTATCTAAATTACACACTAACCCATGACCTTTTGTCAATAACTTAAATTAAATTAAATTAAATATGTTACTGTAATAAGATTTTGTTTAAAATTAAGATTATGTCAGTTTTTATTATTGAAAAATGAAAATTATGTATCTGTAGTAGTATTATGAATAATTGTGTACGTGTAGTAGTAGAATAGTACAATACTGCTTAATTTACTAACTTTTTTTTAATTATGTACGTGTAGTGTTATTAATATTATTAATTATTAATTTAACCAATCATTTTTAATACTATTATATTAATATGGGCTAGTCCACTAATTAAAAACTAATTAAATATTAATAGAATTAAATTAGGTTATTATTCCTACCCTCTTATTTCACACCGCAGCACTTCTTCCTCAAGTTTTTTTGTAGGTTTTTTGTATTTTTAATTTCTCTTCATTTTCTTTTTTATTGTAATAATATAAATTGATTTGGACTTGAATGGAATAAATCAAAATCTGAAAAGTGTTTTTGGTATACTTTTAGTATAAACCTAAAGATAGATATTTTTCTTCAACAGCCTATAATAGGATTGATTTTGCAGTAATGTTGGAGGTATTTTTCTACTACATTTTAAGATTTGCAGTACGTTGGAGATGGTCTAATACACCTAAGAACAAATGTGGATCAGTAGATCTCATAATTTGTGAGAATCCATTTTCAGTACAACCCCTCTCTACCTTCTCTCTAGTATTTCTCTCTCTTTATCAAAAATAATTGAGCTTATAAGCTAGCGAAATAATTAGAGTCATAATAGTGATAAAATTATAAAGAAATGAAATCAAAAGTAAATATTCGAATACACAGCACACTAGAACTATTTTTGTATTGCTTATAAATTGTTAAAAAATAAATTGAGTTGATAAAATTATTTGTGAAGTGCTCATAAGCTACTGAAGCTTATTTTATTATAGAGTAGTAGTTTGATTATAAGCTTATTTTGCCAAATATTTTGAAAGAATTTTTAAGGTCTTGAAAAATTTGTAACTTAGTTTAAAAAACTTGTAAGAACGCTATCTTAGTTAATTGCACTATTCAATTAATCGTAATATATTATTACTTCAATATGCAGACTTTGCATTGGAAGGAAGATTTGAAAAAATTGGGAAAGAAATGGTACAAAAATGTGGTTATTTGCCATTGGCAATTTCTTTACTCGGTGGGGTTTTGAGAGAGAAAAAATAGATTGTTAAGTGGGAATCAGTAAATGAGCACATCAAAGCAGCCATATATGGAGTTGAAGAGCAGATTGATGGAGTGCTAAATTTAAGCTATGAAAGTTTACCCTATTATTTGAAGCCTTGTTTTCTCTATTTGGGTATTTTTCACGAGGATGAAAACATACCTTGTTTGGATCTATATAAGATGTGGATAGCACAAGGCATGATTTCAAATGAGAATATTGGAGACAAGGATGACACTTTAATGGACATCGCTGAGCTCTACTTAAGTGAGTTAGCCTCCAGGTCCATTGTTCAAGTTGAAATTAATCTTGATTATGATGTCGGAAACAAAAAATATGGCACATGCAAACTTCATGATGTAGTACGAGAACTATGTTTGAAATTGGGAAAAAGGGAGCATTTTGGTGTGCAGAGTTTGGAGTATAAAGGTGGGAAACTTAGCACCTTACTACGGGAAGCTTCGTCGCGTATGAAGATACAACATCTGGGAATATATTTCAAGCATGAAGTCGAGTATGAGCATATAGTTGCTCGTAGAGAAGATACTTGGGAGCATGTAAGGTCTGTTCGATTATTCAATCTCATAGGATCGAATGTTGTTGAGTTCCCCCCACAAAGTATTGTTGATTTTCAGAAATTCAAATTACTGAGAGATCTATTTTTGTTCGGATTCAAATTCGCAGGAGGAAAGTTACCGAGAGGAATAACTGAACTTGTTCACCTTAGACGTTTGTATTTACGAAGATGTGAACTTGATAAGCTACCCTCTACCATGAGGAATTTGGTATATTTGGATACCCTCGATTTATCAGGTTCAACGAATGTTGAAGTTCCAAATGTTTTTAAGGAGATGTTGCGATTAAAACACTTGATTCTTCCTTTTTATGGAAATGAAAACATTAGAAACTATAGACTAAGATTGGATGAGGGAGTATATGATTTGGAGACTCTACTATTCTTTGATAGCAGATGCCATGAACTTAAATCTATGGACAGAATGAAGAATCTCCGATTTTTTATAGCAGCAATGTACGATAATGAAAACTTGTCAGCTATCATGAATGGTATTATGAACTGGAACAAGATACAGGTTTGTCAAGTAACCATTCGAGGAAGTTGCGACTTAACAAGTGAGGAAATGCTGGAGAAGGCTTTGACATGTCCCAATCTTTATGATTTGATTATCTGGTCGAAGTTAGGGAAGGCGCTAGCAAAGTGCGAGAGTGATTTGTCGAGCTCAAAACTTAAGTGTTTGAATCTGATTGGTTGTGAGATTGAGGATGATCCGATGGGGTTACTGGGAAAGCTTCCTTGCTTGATAATATTGCGAATACATCACGAATCATTTGTTGGGGAGGAGATGAGGTGTCCAGCAAATAGTTTTCCTCGCCTCAAGAGGCTAGTGTTAAGAGGTTTACCAAAGTTGAGGGAGTGGAGAGTGGAGGCAAGAGCCATGCCCCTTCTCTCTAAGTTAACAATCGCAGACTGTTCTTGTCTGGAGATGGTTCCAGAGGGATTGAGTGGCATTTCTACCCTTAAGACTCTCTCAATTAAACATATGCCGGAATTGAGAGAAAGGGTATCACCATCAGGACCGGATTTCTACAAAGTACGTCATGTCCCTTTAATTATCATCAAGGAATAGTCTTCACCAGGTATCTCATTTCTCACATTTTTATTCGTTAGTTTTGGCGAGTTTCATTTAATTGCAATTTTATAGTAAGAAAATGAGTAATAAGAAAAAATTGATTTCTATGTGTATAATATTTTAGTGGTCCCTTTGTTTTTTTATTCATGTTCTTTAAGTATCAATTTTACATGATAATGTTGTTGTGGATTAAAATGAAAAAAGGAAAATGAGCTGCCCAGTAAAATTTTCCATTTTGTCTGGGGATAATTATCTATCTATAAAATTTCTCAAAACAAATACTGAAAATATAAATGTTCCATGATTCCATCATTTTACATCAAAGAGATGGAACACACCCTACATAATTTGCAAAGGTTTGGATAGTAAACCACAGTTTAAGTTCATGTGACAAATTATAACTTATAAGTAGTGTTTCCTTTCTATTCATATATACTTTCTTTAACCATAACACATGCTCCCTCCGTTCCACAGTAATAGAAGCATTTCATTTTCTGCACTCATTTTGAAAAAATAATTATAAATAGTTAAAGTGGAGAAAAAGTAAAGTAAGAGAGAGAATATTGTAGAGAAGAGTTTTATCTATAATATTCTCTCTCTTACTTTACTTTTTTTCCACTTTAACTATTTATAATTATTTTTTCAAAATAAGTGCGCAAAATGAAATGCCTCTATTACTATGGAACACAGGGAGTATTTATCTCCTTCTACTAACTGAGGCAAATATGTTATTGAGAATTAACTAAACCAATAATTATATCCCAAGATGTAAATTATACAAGGATTCTACTCTAACATTACAGGTGTTGGTTGATTACAAAAAGAATTCGTTTTTGGGATAATTCTTCTTTTGTTCTAGAAAGCTAATTGCATTCCATCTTAACAAAGAAGAATAGATTCATTCCTACTCAGGGAGTGACGCATAACCATTATGCGTCTTTCTTAATGGAGTGACGCATAACAGTTATGCGTCTTTGCCTAATGACGCATAATCGTTATGCGTCTTTCAGTTGGTTTAAATCGGGCAGAAGCAGCGCAGAACACACAGAACAAATTTCACTTCCAATTCCTCACGGGTGTATGCGATTTCCGGTGATGTCCGGCGATTTCCAACATTTTCTCCGTATGTTCCGGTAATTGTTCTTCAATTTAGCTACATTCATCATTATTCATGTTTATTTTCGCCAGAAAAAGCTCGAATTCGCCGGAAAAAGCTCGATGAAAGCCGCTGGAAGTCGCCGCTACTGCATCTGCCTCTGCTCTGCGATGAAAGCTCGATTTCTGCTTCTGCCCGATTTAAACCAACTGAAAGACGCATAATGATTATGCGTCATTAGGCAAAGACGCATAACTGTTATGCGTCACTCCCTAAAGACGCATGATCGTTATGCGTCACCTAAAGACGCATAATTCTTATGCGTCACTCCATTAAGTTATGCGTCACTCCCTAAAGACGCATGATCGTTATGCGTCACCTAAAGACGCATAATTCTTATGCATCACTCCATTAAGAAAGACACATACTCCTGAGTAGGAATAAATCTATTCTTCCTCATTAAGATGGAATGCAATTAGCACCCTAGAACAAAAGAAGAATTCTCCCTTCGTTTTTTCATTATTAGTATTAGATTTATTTTTGTTTAATTGGTCTTAAAGCTAACAGAACTCTCAAGAAGCTTTTACTAGTAAAAGTTAATCCATTGTTTAATAAGATGGACTGAAATTTTAGATATCTCTAAACTCTTAATAAAATCTATTATCTGAGCTAATTTTTATTTATGTTCCATTGAAATAGTAGAATTTGAATTTTTGTGGCAACGAGAGTGAAAATTCCTTGGCAGTTGCAAAGTAATAGTTGTATTTGCCCTTATTTTCATTCTTCATATCATTAATAATTACAAATTCTTATAATTCTTTGATCCTTTTAAATTAGGCACTGCTCATCAAACCAAACACATTTTTCCTATTTTTGTTGCCTATGTGTCCACTGTACAGTTACAAGGTATTGGTTCATTTGAGGCTTATAAGCTCTTGAAAATTACTTGGCAAAATAAAATCATAAAGTCTAATCCTGTCATGTTTTTATTTTCATTTATTTGTGTTTATAACAAGAGAACTCTTTTGTATTATTGCTAATTTTACAGGTTGAGCATTGATTCTTTGGAGGATAACTGATTATCACTACCACTTTTGGTGCTCAATGAAAACAGCATCTTACCTTTCTCTAAAGGGTACATTCCTTGCTAAAGTGTTAATAAAGCTCAACTCATTATAATGCAGTATCGTCTTTAATTTTATTTTTCTTGTGTTGCAGGTTACATTTCTCCTCCTTCGAGCTTCAATCTTGTTGTTGAATAGTATTTGAATTGACTATGATGGTGTGCAATAATTCAAATGTTGAAAGTGTGAAGTATTGTATAATTGTGTGTGGGTTGAATTTGGTGTGTATTGAATTGCTCGATGAAGCTTTGTTCACTATTATAAAATTGTGCGTGGGTTGAATTTGGTTTGTATTGAATTGCTCTATTAAGCTCTGTTCATTATTGTAAAAAAATTCCTTGGTTTACAGCCGTTTGTTGTTATTGTACGGATGCTTGAATTTGTCAGCATTGTTGACATCTGTTGCAAGCTGCTTTGTCTGTCTGTCTCCTACTCTTGTTTATGCCATTCCTTCTATCTTCACGTCTGAGCATTTGACCTAACACAAAGCTTGGAATTGTTGCAATGGCAGAGGCAGTGGTGTCGACTGCTCTAGAAACCATCCGTGATTTGCTATTGGAAGAGGGAAGGTTTTTAGCTGGTGTGGCCGATCAAGTTAAGGAGCTCGAGCGGCAGTTCAAAGAGATGAAGTGTTTCCTCAAAGACACTGACAAACGACGACATGAAAGCAGAACCATCTCCAATTGGATCTCGGAGATCAGAGATCTGGTCTACAGATCCGAATCCGCCATTGAAAGACACGCAGCTTATCAAGTTTCTTCTTCAAGGAGAAGAGGCCTCAGGCAGTTAGTCCGCAACTATTCCTGCATTTTGAAAGATTGCAACTCACTCCACCAATTAGGCTCCGAGATTTCACAAATTACATCAAACCTCGAGAGGATAAGCAAGGCTATGCAAGAAAACGGCATAAAAAGAAGCATAATCATGAATCCAAATGGAAAGGGGGAAAGCTCGGGTGGAAACAACATGTCAAGGAAGACTTTCCCCTATTTGGAGATGGGAGATTGCTTCGTAGGCATGGAGGATGAGCTGAAGCAGCTTGTTCATCACCTAAGGAAAGATACAGAGCATCGAATTATTTCAGTGTGGGGAATGGGAGGGTCAGGCAAGACAGCAATTGCCAAGAAGCTCTACAACGAGACAACCGACTTTGATCTGTCGGCGTGGGTTTGCATTACTCAGCAATGTGATAGTCGATCAGTTTTGGAGGATGTTCTGAGGCAGCTAGAGAAGAAGAGGAGTGTTTCAAGTCTGAGCCATGAGCCACGAATAAGGGAGGAGGTTCCAAGTCTGAGCAACTTTGAGTTGATCGAGAGACTATGTGAGATACAAAGAGGGAAGCGATGTCTCATTGTTTTGGATGATCTTTGGGAGCTTGATCATTGGCATGAGTTGAAGCATCCATTCGTTGTCCAAAATTTGCAGACCAAAATATTGGTGACAACACGAAAACAAAATGTTGCAGAGATTGGATTGGCAGTGAAACATGGGCTTTTACATATGGATGCTGCTTTGGAACTACTCAAATACAAAGCATTTCAGCATGGAAACATTCCCGGTCAGTTTTATATTACTATTATTCCAGTCATGCTAAATAACATGGGATGGATTGTCTACTACCCCTATGTCAAGATTCTTTAATATCAATATCAACATAGGTATAAAAAAAAAAATCACTATGAGAATTTTGAAGGTTTTATACAATTTCTAACTTGTTTTAAAAAACTTATAAGAACACTTTCTTAGTCAATTGAACTAATCGATCGTCATTTATTATTACTTCAATATGCAGACTTTGCATTGGAAGAAAGATTTGAAATTATTGTGAAAGATATGGTACAAAAATGTGGTTATTTGCCATTGGCAATTTCTTTACTCGGTGGGGTTTTGCGAGAGAAAAAATCAATTGTTGAGTGGGAATCAGTAAATGAGCATATCAAAGCAGCCATATATGGAGATGAAAAACAGATCGATGGAGTGCTAAATTTAAGCTATGAAAGTTTACCCTATTATTTGAAGCCTTGCTTTCTCTATATGGGTATTTTCGAGGAGGATGAAACCATATATGCTTTGGATCTATATAACATGTGGATAGCACAAGGCATGATTTCATATGAGAATCTTGGAGACAAGGAGGACACTTTAATGGATATCGCTGAGTTATACTTAAAGTGGGGAAAGAGGGAGGATTTTGCGTGCTGAGTTTGGAGTATAAAGGTGGGAAGCATAGTACCTTACTACGGGAAGCTTCCTCACATGTGAAGATACAACATTTGTTTATCCATTTCAGAAGTGAAGTCGAGCACGAGCCTACAGTCTCTAGTGGAGATGATACTAGTGAGTATCTAAGGTCTATTCGATTATCTAATCGAATAGGATGGGATGTTGAGTTCTCCCCACAAAGTATAGTTGACTTGCAGAAATTCAAATGGCTGAGAAATCTAGCTATCATGGGATTTACATTTGCAGGAGGAAAGTTACCGAGAGGGATCACTAAACTTGTTCACCTTAGATGTTTGCGTTTACAACAATGTGAACTTGCTAAGGTACCGTCATCCATGAGGAATTTGGTATACTTGGATACCCTTGATTTAACAGGTTCGGCGAATGTTGAAGTTCCAAATGTTTTTAAGGAGATGTTGCGATTAAAACACTTGCTTCTTCCTATGTATACAAATGAAAACATTAGAAATTATCGACTAAGATTGGATGAGGGAGTATATGAGTTGGAGACTCTACTATGGCTTGATAGTAGATGCCATGAACTTAAATGTATGGACAGAATGAAGAATCTCTGATTGTTTATAGCTATAATACATGATAATGAAAGCTTGTCAGCTATCATGAATGGCATTATGAACTGGAACAAGATGCAGATTTGTCGTGTTTATATTGAAGGAAGTTGTGACTTAACAAGTGAGGGAATGCTGGAGAAAGCTTTGACATGTCCCAATCTTTATGATTTGAGGATTTTATCTGAGTCAGTGAAGGCTCTAGCAAAGTGCGAGGGTGATTTGTTGAGCTCGAAACTTAAGCGCTTGAATCTGCTTGGTTGTGAGATTGAGGATGACCCAATGGGGATACTGGGAAAGCTTCCTTGCTTGATAAGGTTAGGATTATACTGGGAAAGCTTCCTTGCTTGGTAACACTGCAATTCAAGGAGGACTCATTTGTTGGGGAGGAGATGACATGTCCAACAAACAGTTTTCTTCTCCTCAAGAAGCTAGTATTAAGAGGTTTGCCAAAGTTGAGGGAGTGGAGAGTGGAGTCAGGAGCCATGCCCCTTCTCTCTAAATTAACAATCGGAGAGTGTTCTTGTCTAGAGATGGTTCCAGAGGGATTGAGTGGCATTTCTACCCTTCAGACTCTCGTAATTAAACATATGCCGGAATTGAGCGAAAGGGTATCACCTTCAGGACAGGATTTCCACAAAGTCCGCCATGTCCATTCAATTATCATCAAAGACTAGTCTTCACCCAGGTATCTCATTTCTCACGTTGATGTGTTTTCAATAAATTTGCAAGCATTTGATGGTTGGTTTTATATGCCATGAAACTCTTTGGCATAATAATGTCATAAGCTCTAATCATATTATTATATATGTTTTTAATTTCATTCATTATTAGTATTCATAACAATCTTTTTTCTTTCATTATTGATTCATTCATTATTATAAAAGCAAAACTCGGAATCGAGCGTTTCACAACAACAAAGAATAAAGTTTAACAAGCAATCTCCTTTTTCTTTTACATTGCCTTTGTCTTTTTCAAATTTCATGTAACAATCTTTTTTGTAATGGGTCTAATTACAATATTTTTTTCTCGATTCATGTGATTAATATACATTCTCAATCCCGTTATAAATAATGCTTTGAGGATTTCTCTTTTTCAAGAGCACAAACCGAATGTATCAAAGTAACAAGTTATCTCACGATCAACAAATTTTTTTCTTTCTGTCCTTTGTTTTTTGCTTTTCCAATATAAAAATATTATATTTTGGAAATGCAAAATACAAATATATATAAAGTTCCTCTTTTTTTTAACTAAAAATGAATTGGTAGTAAATTTTTACAAATGATTAAATCACAATAAGATTTTCCGGCATTTGACGAAGTTTTCAATTTAACTTTTTTTTCGATTTCAAAAGAAACATACATTGAACGACTGGTTTGAGAACGCATGAGATACCGTAACATATAATTAATAATGTACAACTTTAGCATGTGTATATATTAACTAAAGAGTGGTTAATGTTTGAGTTCAGAGGTCAACTGGGAGTTCATTTTTTTGTGGGACTCAATCATCGACGAAAAGGAAACGAGAATAGTAGAACATGTAAAAGAGGAACAACATATATATGCATCATCATTCTAGACATAGTACTAAACGAATGATCTGAAACACATAATTTCTGTCAATCGATGGCCTTCAAGTCCCCCTTTGCGATCATGTCTTCACCGCAGAAATAGTAACAAATGAAGAAGTTGCATGATGGACAGTAAAACCCAGCATTTCATGCCTATCCCAACCACAAATGTTGCAACGGCGTTTTGTGGTAAGAAGTTGAAAGGTGAGACAGTGTAGTTGGGTTGCGGGATTCACATATTCCTGCCCCCAACTTGGTGTTTCTATACTCGCCCGATGTAGTTTGAAAGCATCGTGGATGGAAGGAGAGATCGCAGGTGTGGCAGCGATACATCCAACTCCTGGGATTCATTTGTGTTTCACATTGATCACAGTAGAAATTGCCAGGACGGTTTACAGTAGCATCATGTGCCAACAACAACCGGTGGTGTTTGTCCCATCTACGGCTGCTGATCGACGCAGGCAGCACAGCGCATCTAACGTGCACAATGAAATCACATGTGTTGCTGGAGCACTTGTAATAATCATTTAAAGGTATGCCATTACCAATGACACAACCAGCAGCACATGACAAGCGCCATGAAGTGATATCTCTGCATAGACTCGGCTTAGTCACATGCTTGAGGAGATGTAGCGGGTGAGCTGCATGGTGTATGGTATCCGGCATACAAGCACACTGGATATCTACTTGAAAGTCGCACTTTTCACAAGTGTAAAACAACCCATTCATATTATACTTACAGACACTACAATATTGGTAGTTCCAAGGTTGAAGTTTGTCACAAGATTTGAGGATTAGGTGGTGACCATCATCATCTTGGTGGTGGTGGAGTGGAAGAGACGGGACGCGAGGTGGCAATTGAAAGCAGGACACGTGAAGATTGTATTTACATTCACTGCAACTCATATAGTAGTAGCATTTACTACTAGTTGATGATGAAGATATAGGAGTGATGCAACCGTCACATATTAGTTCTGATCTTATTCCATAATTCTCTTCTGTCTTGTTCTTCTTCTAGGTTTTGAGGTGAGGATGAGACTAAAGTGAGCTGATGATGGTGATGAAAGAAGTTATATTTCACATTCACCAACGCATCAGCAGCAGCAGGGATGATGATGGGTGGTATCAATGTTCCTCTTCCGACATGTCTCATAACAAACGGTGTAATTAGTTCCTCCGCCACCTCATTCAATGGAAAGCGGATCATGTCTTTCCCAATATTTCTGTTGGACATAAGAAGAAAATGAAGGATAATCTAAGAATGAATGTTGCAGAAATATAAAGTGTAGTAGTAGCACATACTCAGTGAGGCGAGGTGGCTTGTTGAAGGCGCATTTGACGTGGACAATATATCTGCAAATTCAAAAATGATATATCCAATAGTTGGGTGGAAAAAAGTTGTGCACACACCATATTTGAAGTTAAAAATGAGATATTCATATGGGACGTGAAAGGATAGAGATAGAGAGTGATGGTGCTCTTCCTTTTTGAGATAGAGAGTTATGGTGCTCTTCCTTTTTGAGATAGAGAGTGATGGTGCTCTTCCTTTTTGAAGCTTAGAGGCAAGGAAGCACAACTCTCATGGATTCAATATTGACAATCATCTGCAGTGCATGTGTGGGAACTCCCTTTGAGTGTGGTGCCGCAAGCATCGCACTTGAAGGAACACTTTCTCCTTAACAACTTCAGTCCATGGTCTGGATGACTTGGATGATATATGATGTTGCACCGGTTGAAGACAAAATTGATGTGGAGAATATATCCGCAGGCTTCACAATGATATATCCACCAGTGGGGTGGAAGATATTTGATGCATAAATCACATTTGTAGCCATATTTCATATATTCTGGTGGGACACGATAACATAGAGAAAGAGAGTGATGATGGTCTTCCCTTTTGAGAATTTGAGGCAAGGAAGCTCATCTCTGGTGGTCCGACACCCACAAGCATCTGTGGTGCACATGTAGGAACTTCCTCTGCGTGTGGATCTGCAGGCATTGCAATCGAAGGAGGACCTTCTCTTCAACAACTTCAACTCATGGTTGGGATGACTTGGATGACTTATGATGCTGGGCATTTGCTCATCATCATCATCTTCACCATCACCAATGTCGTCGTTATAAGTTGTTACACTAATCGTTCCACGGAAGCTGCATCTATAGGCAATGGACCAAATATTATGTTTACTCGTGGCTCCAATGATCGACCATCTCCATTTCCTCCTCCTTCTCTATTTGCTTTCCTTCTCTACTGCTAAGGGTATTCTCCCCTTAACGAGTGTCGGCGACGACGAGATGTCGATGACGAGGTTTTGTGGACGTGACGGGCTCTCCCCGAGATCAAATCCGGTAACTAGGGTTGCGGAAATATGAAAGAGACGAAAAACAAAGATAGGAAAATTAGGTTATTTCATTGATTAATCAAATCATAACACAACTCCCCTTTTATATTCTAAGGACCCTAGATGATTCGACTCTCTTTTGTGATCCGGGAAAGAATCACCAAGAAAATCCGGAAAAGAGCTTATTGGGCTCGACTATAATATTTAATTAAAATAGTCCAAAACGTGAAAGTAAAAATATCCAAAATACTAATCAGCAAAATAACATAAAATAACGAAGTGCTGCTCTTGCGCGCGAAATCGCCATATCTCATAGGCGGCTTGTGCTGTCGCCAAGGTCGGTCATTGATCCCCTGAGCTTTGGGCGTCCTCGGATCTTCCTCTTCCGTTGCGAAAACTGGTGCGTTTTCCTCCAGTTCTGACTCCTCGTTCTCCTTCTCTCGTTGCTCCTCATTCTCTTGTATATCTTTGCACATTGTCGAGGTCAGCTCCGTATCAACTCCCCCCTTCTTAGATTGCTCCTTGTTCGGGAAAATGTTTCTCAATGAGAGACATTGGCTCCCACGTTTGTGTTGTACCCCTATCATCGCTCCACTGCAATTTCCCTTCTTCTCACGAAGCACCATCATACCACACCACTCACCTATCCAATAATCGCGTCGGACGAGCAATTGGATGTACCCTTGCAAATATCACCGGAAATTCTGTTGTTTCCCTATCCGACCCCATCAACAAATGGGCGCAAGAGGCTCACATGGAACACATTGTGGATCCTACTACCCTCCGGCAACTTCAAACGATAATCCACTTGGCCAATCCTTACCAGAATTTCAAAAGAACCATAGAAACGTCGCGCCAATTTTGCCGAAATCGGTCGTGCCACCGAGTGCTGGCGGTATTGCTGTAATTTCAGTAACACCCGGTCGCCCACCGCGAACTCCAGATGTCATCTATGGCGATTCGTTGCTGCATGCATTCGGTTTCCAGATTCTTCCGAAGTGCGACAATTAATTCGCCCCTCTACCTGATGTATTTTGCCACATCTGGCGGTGTAGCTGCGGACGGAGGCGCTGCTATTAGCGCGGACGGCTCCCGACCATATAGAGCATGAAACAGGGAAGTCCTTAATCCCTTGTGATAAAAGTAATTCAATGTTAATTCCCCACGGTAGGAAATTAGCCAATTTCGATGGTTTGTCAGCCACAAACGCCCTTAAGTATTGTTCTAACCACCTATTTCGGACCTTCGTCTGGCCATCAGATTTTGGATGGTACGCTGTGGTAAAGTGTTGCTTCGTCCCACTGAGGTTCAACATATGCTCCCATACTTCATTCAGGAAAAGAGGATCGCGGTCGGACACCAACGTCTTCGGGAACCCGTGGTGTTTGACCACAGTGTCAATAAAGAGATTCGCCACTCTCCACACATCAAATCTCGACGGGAGAGAAGCAAAGTGTGCATATTTTGAAAGACGATCCACCGCAACCAAGATTGTTGTATAACCCCGAGACTGAGGCAAACTCGTGATGATGTCCATTGATACGTCTTCCCAGACTTGAGATGGCACAGGCAAAGGCTGCAGAAGCCCTGCAGGCTTTTGGGTCGAATACTTAGTTGTTTGACACTCAGAGCAAGCCTCGACAAACCATTTGACGTCAGCCCACATATTCTTCCAAAAGAACGAATCGGCCAATCGGCGAAATGTGCGATCCACCCCAGGATGACCGACCAGCGGAGTACTATGGTGTTCATGAATGAGAGCTTCCTTAACCGCTGAAGTCGTGGCAACAAGATGCGACGGCCGAAATAGACGAGCCCGGTATTGGGTGACTCACCAACGCGAGCATCGACGTTGCAGCTGCTGCATCTTCAACCTCCATATCGCGGCGAGACAAGGCATCCGCAGCTTTGTTCGACGCGCCCGTCTTATACTCGATGCGAAACTTATATCCCATCAGTTTACGCACAAATAACTGTTGATCTGGCATTTGAATAATTTGTTGCAGCAACCCTTTTAGGCTTTTCTGATCACTTCTGATTACAAACTCCCGTCCCAACATATATTGTCTCCATTTCTGCACCGCCTCCGCCTAGGACCGAGCTTTTTACTGAAGAATGCCAGAGGATGCCCCTCCTGTAGCAAAACCGCTCATACTTTAAAATCTGACGCATCGGTTTCCAAATAAAAAGTCTTCGAGAAATCCGGTAAACGCAATATCGGTGCTGACGTCATTGCTGATTTTAACTCCACAAAACTCTGTTATGCTCTTGGCGATCACACAAATGCCTCTTTCTTAAGTAATTCGGTCAGGGGTGTTGCAATGGACGCGTATCCAGCGATAAATCTTTTGTAATATCCTGTCAAGCACAGAAATCCCCTCAATTGTTTGATCGTCGATGGGGTAGGCCATGCCACCATTGCTTCTATCTTGCTCGGGTCCACCCCCAACTGTCCGCCCTCAAACAAGTGGCCTAAACAATCAACAGAATAGGTGCAGAAGGTGCACTCGGACAATTTTACAAAGAAGCTATGCGAAGCAAGGATAGAAAACACCTCATGTAAGTTAGTGGTATGGTCCTCCAAAGTCGGGCTGTAGATGAGGATGTCAGCAAAGAAGACAATGGTTGACTGTCGCAGAAGGGGCCGAAATATGTCATTCATTGCGGCTGGAATGTAGGGAGTGTTCGTCAATCCGAATGGCATGACCAAAAACTCGAAGTGTCCGTCATGTGTGCGAAATGCTGTTTTAAACACGTCCTCTGAATGTATGCGGATCTGGTGGTACCCCGCGCGAAGGTCCAACTTTGTGAAGATCCGAGCTACCCCAAGCTCATCGAACAATTCATCCGTTGTGGCTATTGGAAAATGGTTCGGTACCGTGGCAGTATTGAGTGCTCTGTAATCGATACAAAATCGTAATGAATCATCCTTCTTTCTGATTAATAAAACCGGGAACCAAAACGGACTATCGCTCCGTCTGATGATTCTTGTGTTCAACATCTCCTTCACATGACGTTCTATTTCTGTCTTCTGAAAGTACGAGTATCTGTAAGGTTTGGCATTAACCGGCTTTGAATTGGGAAGCAAATGAATCATGTGATCGAACGTGCGTTCCGAAGGCATGCCTGTGGGAAGCTGGAACACTGCACGGTTTTTCTCCAATACCCCCAATTTTGCTTCCAGCAGATCTTTGGGAAACACTTTGATCGACGCCACTTCCGGCTGTACTGGTAATTGCAGCAGCTCAAATACCTGCGCCTCGCCTCTGTAACAGCAGGGATGCTGCCACTCGCAAGGACACCTCATGCGGTACCGGGGGATCTACTTTCAAGCACACCGGCAGACCATCCCTTACAAACTCGATAGTGCCCTTCACATAATCATTCGTCACCCGTTGCAAAGAGCGAAGCCACGACAGTCCCAAAACTACATCCGGACCGTGAATAGGAAGAATATGCAAGGTAACTGTAAACTGTTCATCGTTGTATCTGTAAAGCTGTCGCGACGCTAGCAAATGAACATACCAACGATGTTCCCCACTGATGTGTAAGTTTAGGTCTTTTAAGTCAAAATAGATTTGCACTCAAGTTCACAAAATTATCCCTAATATTACCACTTAACTGCAAGAATACAGCTTCGTGTATAGTAATTTAAGGTGTCGATCCGCAGGGAAGGTAAGCTTGTTTAACTCCAAATAAAATAAAATAAAAACTTTAAAGATAAAGGTTTTTGTTTGAAGATTTGCTTTCTCAAAACAATGAAAATAAAGATGAATTCAAATTAACACAAGTGAGACAATTGTTACTCCAAACATTTGCCGACAAGACACAGATTTATCCTATGGATTCAAATCTATCTCATATGTTCGGGACAATTTAAAATAAATCAACATGCAACCACTAAACATGCTAAACATCAACTAGTCAAAGAATAGTTAAACACTTACTCTTTAAACCAATTTCAAAAATCTTAAGAACCCTACGGAAGCGAGAGATTCAAAGTACAATTGCAATTAAGATCAAAATCCATTATCAAGTTGTCATCTAAACAATTCCAATTGATAATTCATTACTACGACAATCCATCTCAATTCAAGCTAAAGAGGCATTAAATCAAGACTATAGAATTATCACTAAAGATGCACCTAGAGTAATAAATTCATTCAATCAAATAAGTAGTAATAACAAACATGAGATAGAAACGAGCATAGAATAAATCACGAAATCAAAATGTCATACTGCTTGTTTGGAGTAACATAAGATTCCTAGCCTAACATAATTAAACTAAGAATAATGATAAATGGAGATGAAACCCTAGAAACCATGGAGTGAATTTGGAGAGGATGATGCTTGACTTGATGATTCCTCCGCCTGATTTCTTGACTTCTCCAAGTAATCACTTCAATTTTCTTCTCAATTTTTTCAATATCACCGTCTGCTTTTCTCCTTAGGTCGTCTCTCCTGCGGCGCTCCTCTCAATCCCTCTTTTTATATCTTTCTTTTCTTCTACCCCAAGTTTCTTAGAATTAGTCGTCAATTTTCCCTAAAGTCTCGCCTCCTTTTTCTTCTCTTTTGGGAATAGATATTAATACCAATTAAAATATTATTTTCTTTCCTTATAACATGCGATTCCTTCCACAATTGGGTGCTTTTTTTAATCATTATTCATGCAATATTTAGCACTTCCTGCCAAGAAAACATATAATATAAATTAGGCTTTTTACAAATGAATTAATAAACCAACAACCCCATTCCATATGTACAAAAATCAATTAACAAAAGATAGTCAAATTTGAATTATTATTTGACATGTACAAATGGTTTAATTAAAAATGCACGAAATATTAGAGTAACATAGTCAACTATTTGATTTACATAAAATACCCTAAACCCAGCCGAATAACTGGCAACCCGGTGAAGTCCAACCCCTTTGTTGGTGGTTGATTCGGGCGACCTGGCCGCTGGCTTGAGTTTGGCAGCTCTTCTGAGTGTGGCGACGATTGCTGCTGTCGTGGTTCACGAGGCTGCCACGGTCGTCGCTAAGATGGTGGTGCAACCGAGGGGTGGGTGCTCTATGACTGCATCAAACTCAACTGCCAAGGCAATTGCTGCTGCCACCGATTGGGGATACAGAAACTTCACCTGGTTACAAACCGGTTGCTGCAATCCTTCCATATATAGTGTAACCAGTCGTGATTCCAGAACCACGCGTACCCGATTCAGCATTCCCTCAAATTCGGTGTTATAATTCTCCAACGATCTAGTCTGACTCAGTTTCGCGATCACTCCAAAATAATCCACGAAGCATTTGGGATCGAAATGGCGCCGGACATCTTCCTGAAACTCATACCACTTTACCACCGGGTTACTCTCCCGATAATTGAAGATCCAATCCGCCACTGGAGGATCAAATAACATAACAGAATAATGTAAGCGATGTTCCTCCGGAAGCATGAAATGATCAAAATAAATTGCACCCTAGAGATCCAACTTACCGCATTCGAGCCGTCAAAGCGTGGTGGCTTCATGGTCAGCCCTTTAGTTTTGTCAGAGGCAGTTGCACCTCCAAGCTGCCGTGCAGAAGGCAAGTCCCACGCCGATCCGCCGGTCGTCTGGAACGGTAATTCCTGAGGTGGACGGTTCCCCCCATGAATCCCACGTCTGAGGTTGACGCGGCGGAAGATGCCACGACGACTGCCTGAGGTTGGAAGGCTGTGGTGGTTGAGCCCTCGAAAACCCTGGTGGCCCATTAGGGTTAGGGCAAAAACCCTCATGAAATCCTAAAAACGGGGCGGCGCTGGCCGAGAGAGGTAGAGATGGAATGGCAACGCTCACGGCCGAGAACGAGGGAGTGATTGGCAACGATGCTTCCATGGATCTGGTGGAAGGGATATTGTACGGCGGGTCTGGATTCGGCCGATGAGGGTAGCGTGATGATGACGGCCGACGGTCAAAGGCATCCATACGTGCCTCAAAACGAGCCATACTTGCTACTAGATGCTCTAACATGGTCTTTGCTAGATCCAAGGACTGCGAATCCATTAGTTGGGACACTACCGGCGCGGTTACCACCTGAAGGGAACACATCGGATCCGTTCTTCCCACGCCCGTCTGAGAATTTGTCATGAGTACAACAATGAAAGCGCCAATTTGTTAAGGGTATTCTCCCCTTAACGAGTGTCGGCGACGATGAGATGTCGACGACGAGGTTTTGTGGACGTCACGGGCTCTCCCCGAGATCAAATCCGGTAACTAGGGTTGCGACAATATGAAAAAGACGAAAAACAAAGATAGGAAAATTAAGGTTATTTCATTGATTAATCAAATCATAACAAAGCTCCCCTTTTATATTCTAAGGACCCTAGATGATTCGACCCTCTTTTGCGATCCGGGAAAGAATCACCAAGAAAACCAGGAAAAATGCTTATTGGGCTCGACTCTAATATTTAATTAAAATAGTCCAAAACGTGAAAGTAAAAAGAAAGTAAAATAACGAAGCTCTTGCGCGCCTCTTTACCGTGACACGAAATCGCCATATCTCACCGGCGGCTTGTGTTGTCGCCGAGGTCGGTCATTGATCGCTTGAGCTTTGGGCGGCCTCGGCTCTTCCTCTTCCGTCGCGAAAACTGGTGCGTTTTCCTCCAGTTCCGACTCCTCGCTCTCCTTCTCTCGTTCCTCCTCATTCTCTTGTATCTCCCTGCACATTGTCGAGGTCAGCTCCGTATCACCTATATTTTGTCCCTCTCAAATATGTCACTCTATGTGTGTGCTTGTCTGGACAGACATTTAAACACCCAAATACTTTTTTGAAGTAACCAATTATTCACTCAAAACAATCTCCTTTTCCTTTTCCTTTTCCTTTCCTTTTCCCTTTTGCTTTTCCAATACTACATATAAGGCCAACTACAAAATTGGGCCACGGTTGAGTTCGGGCGTTGATCAGTGTGCATTGTGGGTTACGTTCCACAATAGAATATCCTTTTTCTTTTCTTTTTTTAATCTCTATGTCTTTGTCTTTTGCTTTTCTCTTGGTAATGTGAGAAGCATATAATTTTTTTTGGATTCAATACTGATAATCATCCGTGGTGCATGTGTAGTAGAAACTCCCCCTGTCTAAGTTGCCACAAGCATCGCACTCGAAGGAACACCTTGTCGTCCAACAACTTCAATTCATGGTCACATAGTATATGTTCATAAATTTCACATGGTGTTCCATCAGTCATTATCCTTTATAGGATAATAGATTATTTGATTGAATTTATACCTAGAATGACTTATCTTGGTCCTTAATTCTTTTGATTTTCTTTCCTCTGTTCCAATGCTCCCTTCATGTGGCATAAGTGCTTTGGTTGTTATCCGTCAAACAAATAACAATTTCACTATGTTTGCTCATATAAAGTGTATATCCACCTTAATGTGCGTGATTCGATTATGTTGAATTGGATACACTTATTTCAGTATTATTATCCCAAAATTTAGCCTTTTCATTTACTTTCAAAGACTATTACGACTCGCTTATAGTGGAACCGATGAAGTACTTATTTTGTGATTAGTTATTATCAAATATAAAATCAAATCAAATCAATTCCTAATAATCATGAAAATAAGACTAAATAATACTCCCTCCGTCCCCAATTAATTGTCACTTTTTAACATCCGTCCCTCAATAATTGTCACACTTCATTTTTTACCATAAATGGTAAGTAGGTCTCACATTCCACTAACTCACTTCACTCACATTTTATTATAAAACCAATATAAAAAAGTGGATCACACATTCCATTAACTTTTTCAACCAACTTTTTTTATATTTCTTAAAACTCGTGTCCGGTCAAAGAGTGACAATTAATCGGGACGGAGGGAGTAGTAATATGTTGGAAACTCAAATTCTTGCTGAGTGGGTTTGTGTTGCCTGCATTGCTGCAATGTTCTTTTTTTGTTCACATGATATGAATGGGTTTGTGTTGCCTGCAACTAGACAATATTGCATCAGTAAACTCTTTCAAGAGGAGATATTTTGATATACGAGGACTTGTGGTGCCGTCTCAATCCCCTTAAATCAAGCTTGCATGATCAAATATATATGACATGTCTCCATCTCATGCAACTGAATCCTCATGGCTAGTTGATAGAGTCACATTCGATTTTAATGACTTTGGTTTAGTTTATAATTTGCTTCATGGGTTCTCGTTTGTATTGCTACTTGTGATCTTTAGATGTTAGTTTGAGGATTTTGTATAGTCTACTATATGGGTGTGATACGATCCCATATCTTAGTAAATCTCAATAATTTAGTTATCTTTTATTTCATCATATCTTTTATTTCTATATCTTTGTTTCTTATCAATAAGTTAGGTATTTTATTTTCCTTAGTCTATTTAATTGTCATCAAATTCATTCAATTAATCAATGAAAATATTATCTACCCAACATATTGTTGAATTTTCTACAAAATCTAGTTATCGCGTTGCCCGACGGGAAGAACCAGTGCACAACTCGAAGCTACGTCTTCCGCCGACCCTGTGCTAGGGCGCTGGGCCGTTTAGATCGCCAAGCAACAGCCGCCGATCGCCATTAAGGGAAAAGGCCCTTACCAACTGGTGCTTTCATCGTGATCTCACCCTCCCACCATCTCGAACCGAAGCTACACCGCTGCCCGACGGTAAACATTCCACGCACAACGACTGCTTGGGTTGTCGAGTCCCGCCTGTCCGCCGAGCTCTAGCCGCCGGACAACTCTACTTCTGCAACCCCAACGGGAAGGATTCCCGCGCGCCGCGTCGAAGTCAGACCACCACCATGTCGTACGACTACGTCAACTATCATCGTCGTCAATACGGCCTTCCTCAGCCTGCGCAGCCGTTTTGTCCCTACCAGTCGGTCCAACCACAGCGTTCAACCAGCTGGGAACCTCCGGACAGCCGCAATCCACAGGTTTTCCACCCTATGATCAGCCGCCACACAATTACAGCGCAATACATAACCATCGCACGCCGACAAGTCACCGGCGAGCACCGCCTCACCACATGGGATCGGTCCAAAACCGCCACCCCATCTGTTGGGATCCTCCCGGAATCCGACCACTGCCGAGTTTCTAACCCTACGACCCACCACCATCGCGGCAGCCCTCTTGTTGGGAACCACCGCCTCGCTGTGCATCGCGAGGATGTTCGGATTATGATCAACCCGTACAACGCATTGATCGCTGCGGTCCACCACCGTATATTGACCCATATATGGACCCGGATTCAGACCTGCAGCCGCGAGAATCCTATGCACGATATCGTTCGTGGCAGCCTCAATATCACCCTCGTTCAGCCACCAAAGCGGAGGACCCGATTAACGCAAAATAGACCTCTTATTGGAAGCATTTGATAGGATGGAAACTTGGGTCGGTGCCACAAATCGTCGGTTTAGCAAATTCCGATCGTCGCCGCAGCCCGAGCCCGATCCTGATCAACCAAATGTTTCCGCGCCGCTCCGAAAGAGGACATATACTCCATCGAGAAATAATGAGGCTTCTTTTGGGCCTCTCGGTTTAGTGCCCAATGAGTCAGCGGATTCACCACGACACCGCACCAAATCCGATCAACCCCAAGCGTGCCAGCCTTCGTGTGGGGAACCACCTCTAATGGCAACCCCTGCTGTATACCAGATCCACCAACCCTACCAGTCGTCGCCGCCATTGCCGCGATCAGATCGCCAGCCCCAGCACCGCCCTTGGAGCTGCTGCCCTACTCCGCTCCAAGACCTTCCCCGCCCTTGCACCCGCCGTCCGTGACAGTTCCATTGTTGGCCTCCAATGGTCATTCACAAGTTGTCCCGAGTTCAAGGAAGAAGGAGTGGCAAAAAAATCTTCACAATGCTGATGAATATGGTTTGTTAAAAGTTGTGCCTTGCCTTCTTGATGTTGGGGTGGAAGAGGGCATTGTTGAAGACAAATTGAAAGAGAATGGAATAGAATCGAAAGGTTTAGTTGGGAGTAAAGATGATGAAGATATTGATATATTTAGGATGATCAAAATGATCACTGCGCGCGCATTCGATCCTGATATATGTGTCAGTTTCAGCAATCAAAAGGGTGAATTTCTTACTACGCAAATGGCAAAACCGAATCCACGTGATAGCAAGAAGGAGCTGCCACATGAAGAAGTAAGCAAGTGCTTGTTTGCCACAAGGACCTTTCGCATTGATTGAGCTACACATGCCTGCAAACCATGTTGTCTTCAATACTACTCTGAAATTTAACGGGGATTTGAATGTCATTGATATTACAAGCATGAATCCTCGTTTACCATCGCTCGACGCCGGTGCAAGGTTGATCCCTCAGCGAAATAACAAGCCGTGTTTGATCATTCAGGGGCGTGTGGCAGAGCTTTCCATTTTAGCATTGAATTTGGACAACCACATCAGTCTGTCTTTGTTGATTTTTTATGGAGGTGATGGAGGGAGACGCTCAGCTGTTCGGTGTGTGTTTGATCCAGGAGGAGACGCCTCACCAAAGATTTTGCTTTCAACTATCGTCGTTGCTTCGTGTTTTCCACCTTGAGGACAACGTGGATTTCAACCGTGGGGGAGTTATACGATCTCATATCTTAGGAAATCTCAATTATTTAGTTATCTTTTATTTCACCATATCTTTTCTATATCTTTGTTTCTTATTCAATAAGTTAGGTATTTTATTTTCCTTAGTCTATAAATAGGGCAATTGTCATCAAATTCATTCAATCAATCAATGAAAATATTATCTGCCCAACATATTGTTGAATTCTCTACAAACTCTAGTTATTGCGTTGTCCGACGGAAAGAACCTGCGCACAACTCGAAGCTACGTCTTCCACCGACCCTGTGCTAGGGCGCCGGGCCGTTTAGATCGCCGAGCAACAGCCACCGATCGCCGTTAAGGGAAAAGGCCCTTAACAGGGTGTGTGGCTTAGACTTGCTATGTGATGCAAGATTCATATAATATAACAGCCTGAAATTACTTGTGATTCATATACAGCCGTATGATTCTAATTGTAGACATATTTTCCAACTCTAGAAAAAAGAAAAGAAAAGTTGTTGGCGAGTATTGAAATAAAAAACAAAATGGAAAAGAACATGTGTCTAATAGTTGACAACTTAAGCAAGCCACTAATGACCTGTTAACAAATACTCCCTCTGTCCCATTAGAAATGAAACGTTTTCCTTTTTTATCTGTCCCATAAAAAATGAAACGTTTCTAAAAATAGAAACAATACTCTGTCTACTTTTTCTTCTCTCTTACTTTACTCTCTCTTCATTAACTCACAAAACAACACTATATAAAATCATGTGCCGAAAAGCAAATGTTGTATATTTAATGAGACGGAGGGAGTAGATAATAAGAAAATGTGTATTAGTTGACAAGTTAAACAAGCCACCAATTACCTGCTAAAAAATGGATAATAAGAAAATATGTACTAGTTGACAAGTTAAGCCAGCCACTAATTACCTACTAACAAATGGATAATAAGAAAATGTGTACTAGTTGACAAGTTAAGC
>NC_062970.1:43333391-43374561 GCF_023119035.1 Salvia hispanica | reverse complement strand
TTTTGTGAGTTAATGAAGAAAGAGTAAAGTAAGAGAGAGGGAAAAGTAGAGAGAGTGATGTTTCCATTTTAGGAAACGTTTCATTTTTAGTGGGACAACCCAAAAAGGAAAATGTTGCATTTCTAATGGGACATGGAGTACTAATTAGAGTCATAATAGAGATAAAATTATAAAGAAATGAAATCAAAAAGTAAATATTCGAACACACAGCACACTAGAACTATTTTTGTAATTTTACCATTGCTTATAATTTGTTAAAAAATAAATTGAGTTGATAAAATTATTTCTGAAGTGCTCATAAGCACTGAAGCTTAATTTATTATAGAGTAGTATAAGCTTATTTTGCCATATATTTTGAATGAACTTTTAGGTCTCGAGCAATTTGTAACTTAGATTTAAAAAACTTGTAAGGCTACTATCTTAGAATTGTACTATTCAATCGATCATCATTTATTTATTATTACTTTAATATGCAGACTTTGCATTGGAAGAAAGATTTGAAATTATTGGGAAAGAAATGGTACAAAAATGTGGTTATTTGCCATTGGCAATTTCTTTACTCGGTGGGGTCTTGAGAGAGAAAAAATCGATTGTTGAGTGGAAATCAGTAAATGAGCACATCAAAGCAGCCATATATGGAGTTGAAGAGCGGATTGATGGAGTGCTGAATTTAAGCTATGAAAGTTTACCCTATTATTTGAAGCCTTGCTTTCTCTATTTGGGTATATTGGGTGAGGATGCAACCATATATGCTTCTTATCTATATAGCATGTGGATAGCACAAGGCATGATTTCATATGAGAATATTGGAGACAAGGATGACACTTTAATGGATATCGCTGAGCTGTACTTAAGTGAGTTAGCCTCCAGGTCCATTGTTCAAGTTGAAATGAAACTTGGTTATGATGTTGTAGATAGAACTAAAAAGTATGCTACATGCAAACTTCATGACGTAGTAAGAGAACTATGTTTGAAATTGGGAAAAAGGGAGCATTTTGGTGTGCTGAGTTTGGAGTATAAAGGTGGGAAACTTAGTACCTTACTACGGGAAGCTTCGTCGCATATGAAGATACAACATCTG
Organism: Salvia hispanica; assembly: GCF_023119035.1. NCBI lineage: Eukaryota > Viridiplantae > Streptophyta > Magnoliopsida > Lamiales > Lamiaceae > Salvia > Salvia hispanica. The sequence continues at coordinate 43,373,480 of NC_062970.1, read as the reverse complement.
GCAATACATTTCAGAAATGAAGTCGAGCATGAGAATATAGTTGCTTGTGGAGAAGATAGTAGCGAGCATATAAGGACTGTTCAATTATTCAATCTCACAGGATCGTTTGTTGATGAGTTCCCCCGACAAAGTATAGTTGATTTTCAGAAATTCAAATTGCTGAGAGATCTATTTTTGTTTAGATTCAAATTTGCAGGAGGAAAGTTACCGAGAGGAATCACTAAACTTGTTCACCTTAGACGTTTGCGTTTACAAAGATGTGAACTTGATAAGCTACCCTCTTCCATGAAGAATTTGGTATATATGGATACCCTTGATTTGAACTTTTCAAAGAATGTTGAAGTTCCAAATGTTTTTAAGGAGATGTTGCGATTAAAACACTTGATTCTTCCTATCTATGGAGATGAAAATATTAGAAATTATCGACTAAGATTGGATGAGGGAGTATATGAGTTGGAGACTCTACAATGGCTTGATAGTAGATGCCATGAACTTAAATGTATGGACAGAATGAAGAATCTCCGATATTTTACAGCAAAAATATACGATAATGAAAGCTTGTCAGCTATCATGAATGACATTATGAACTTGAACAAGATACAAGATTGTCAAGTAATCATTCAAGGAAGTTGCGACTTAACAAGTGAGCGAATGCTGGAGAAGGCTTTGACATGTCCCAATCTTTATGATTTGACTATTGTATCTAAATCAGCGAAGGCGCTAGCAAAGTGCGAGAGTGATTTGTCGAGCTCGAAACTTAAGTGTTTGGTACTGAATAGTTGTGAGATTGAGGATGATCCGATGGGGATACTAGGAAAGCTTCCTTGCTTGATAATATTGCGAATGCATCAAGAATCATTTGTTGGGGAGAAGATGACATGCCCAGCAAACAGTTTTCGTTGCCTCAAGAAGCTGTTATTATTAGGTTTACCAAAGTTGAAGGTGTGGAGAGTGGAGGCAGGAGCCATGCCCCTTCTCTCTAAATTAACAATCACAGACTGTTCTTGTCTGAAGATGGTTCCAGAGGGATTGAGTGGCATTTCTACCCTTCAGACTCTCGTAATTAAGAAAATGCCGGAATTGAGCGAAAGGGTATCACCAGCAGGACAGGATTTCCACAAAGTCCGCCATGTCCCCACAATTCGTTTCAAATACTAGTCTTCACCCAGGTATCTCATTTCTCACATTTTTATTCGTTAGTTTTGGCGAGTTTCATTTAATTGCAAATTTATAGTAAGAAAATGAGTAATAAGAAAATATTGATTTCTATATGTGTATAATATTTTAGTGGTCCCTTTGTGGATTAAAATGAAAAAGGGAAAATGAGCTGCCCAGGAAAATTTTCCATTATGTCTGGGGATAATTATCTATCTATAAAACTTCTCAAAATAAATACTGAAAATATAAATGTTCCATGATTCCATCATTTTACATCAAAGAGTTGGAACACACCCTATATATATTGTAAAGTTTTTGGATAGTAAACAGAAAATTAAGTTCATGTGACAAATTGTAAGTAGTGTTTGCTTCCTATTCATATATACTTTTTTTAACCAAAACACATCTTTATCTCCTTCTACTAATTACTGAGGCAAATATGTTCCCAAGATGTAAATTATATAAGGATTCTACTCTAACATTACAGGTGATGGTTGATTACAAAAAGAATCGTTTTTTATTATTAGTATTAGATTTATTCTTGTTTAATTGGTCTTATAATTAAAGCTAACAGAACTCTCAAGAAGGCTTTTACTAGTACAAGTTAATCCATTGTTTAATAAGATGGATTGAAATTTTAGATATTAGATATTTCAAAACTCTTAATAAAATCTATTATCTGAGCTAACTTTTATTTATGTTCCATTGAAATAGTAGAATTTGAATTTTTGTGGCAACGAGAATAAAAATTCGCTTGGCAGTTGCAAATTAGTAGTTGTATTTGCTCTTATTTTCATTCTTGATATCATTAATAATTACAAATTCTTATAATTCTTTGATCCTTTTAAATTAGGCACTACTCATCAAACCAAACACATCTTTACTATTTTTGTTGCCTATGTGCCCACAGTTACAAGGTATTGGTTCAATTGAGGCTTATAAGCTCTTGAAAATTACTTGGCAAAATAAAATCATAAAGTCTAATCCTGTCATTATGTTTTTATTTTCATTTATTTGTATTTATAACAAGAGAAATCTTTTGTATTATTGCTAAATTTACAGGTTGAGCATTGATCCTTTGGAGAATAACTGATTCTTACTACCACTTTTGGTGCTCAATGAAAACAGCATCTTACCTTTCTCTAAAGGGTACATTCCTTGCTAAAGTGTTAATAAAGCTCAACTCATTATAATGTAGTATCGTTTAATTTTATTTTTCTTGTGTTGCAGGTTACATTTCTCCTCCTTCGAGCTTCAATATCGTTGTTGAATATGATATTATATTTGAATGATGTTGTGTTTGAATTGACTATGATGGTGTGCAATAATTCAAATGTTGAAAGTGTGAAGTATTTTATAATTATGTGTGGGTTGAATTTGGCTTGTATTGAATTGCTCGATGAAGCTTTGTTCACTATTGTAAAATTTTGAATTTGGTTTGTATTGAATTGCTCTATGAAGATTTGTTCATTATTGTATTGAATTGCTTGATTAAGCTATGTACACATGTTATTTAGTGGGTTAGTGGGCTATAAGCCTAACCCAAAAAATGTGGCCCAACATTGAAGGAACCAGAAAAATGAAGTTTTGGTTTTCGTTCCTTAACTTTAATACACCCTTCAAGTTAAGTGACATAAGTGCCTTGTGGTTAACATATTTGTTGAACAAACAACAATTTTATTATATCTTTACCGAGAGCTGTGATTAATTGCTAACTCATCCCATAAAAAAATGTCTAGTTTCTTTTGATTTTATTCTATAAAAATATTATATTTCCATTTTTGAAAAAAATCTCTCACATTAATATAAAAATTATATTTTCTCATCCATTCAACACAAAAAATAAATCATTTTAAAAAATTTTATGGGACGAAGGATGCATTTAACAAGGGCCAAATGCTGAGAATGAGGTAAGTCACACCACATGTGAAATACTACCAAAAATGGGCATACATCAATAGTGTCATCTGTTAAAAAGAGGAGAACATCTAGCCTAACATTTCCATCATTCCACAATTTTGGGATAGGAAAAACGCGTTATAAGTTTTAAGAGGAAATAGATTTAAATTGGAATGGCAATATGAAGGTTATAAGTACACCTCAAAAAATATAATATAATGAAAAAGCCGAATTTCATTGGACAAAATAAACTGTGACTACACTGATTCACTGTGGAATTAGGTTGCCAACATATCATGCATCATTATTTCTATACATTTATTAAAGAAAGAATTTTCATTAATGAATGGTCAATAAAATGAACTCATGTTTATTTATTCACATAAAATTAAATTATTTATCTCATTTATTAACTAAATCTTCGAATACAAAAAAAATTATTTCCGTACTTTTATAAGAGATTTGATAGAATGTACTACTTCAGTATGACTTTCTCTTGGGCTTGGATTCTTTATTTTTTTTCCTTCTAGTACTCCTCCAATCTAAAGTGACATGGTTAGTAGGAGTACTTAATTTACCAAGAGCATGGTTAAGGCTTTTTATCCATGTTCTTCTCTTTGTTTGGTAGCAAATTAGGAAACCCATAACGGACTCAGATGGAGCTCCGTTCCGTCCAAAAACCACTGTTTCACCCCAATTGTTAACATTTCGATCTGCTGCGGATAAATTTCATGCCTCGGGATCCACAACAAGACAACAAGATAGAGGTGTTGGTAAGTTTAGCAGAGGTCATATGTTTGATCCTATCAATCACAAAATTTTAAAAATTTGAAAAACATTTTCAAGAGTAGAGAATGGTCGATTCCCGACTGGATGGTTTTGACAGTTCAGAACGGTATGATATGCTAACTGCTTTATAGGCTGAACCAGACTGGACTACATGCCGGTTCACGATCAAACCTATCATAACAGCAGGTCCGGTCCGATTTTTAAAACATCGTTCATATGAGATAAACTACATTTATAATGCAACGCAATCTAGTGCATGGAACGTGTGATTGACTTTCATAGATACGTAAATTTGTGATTAATTCTTATCTCCACATATATATATTACGAGAAGGAAATCTCAGTCATTATTTTTCAATTCTATAAAAAGATTTTGTAAATAAATGGATCTATTACTATTATTATAACCTGGGCAATAATATTTCTTTATAGAAACACCAAAATCAAAGAACGAAGGGCTAGAATTGAATGAACTTTGACTATAATATTCCACACAATAAAAAATGTGACATTCATATATTTTATTTTATACTCCGTATCTGAAGTATTTCAGTGGCTAGATTTTGTCACATTTAACTACCTAATTTAAAGTGTATAAATATCACATGAAATTCTAGAAATAAAATTAACATAAAAGAGATAACGACGGCTATATAACTGATTCATCCAACAAATCTTTTATACGTATATATATTTATAAATATAACACACTCAACTTATAAATTGTGATCTGATTAATATTTCACATCAAAATTTGATCATTGTTTCTTCAGTTTTGAGAAAAGTGTTTCGTAAAAAAAATTTCTAAATCGCAGAATAATGGCCGACGGTCAGGCGGCGGCGGTGAAGCCACCGGAGAAGAAAGATGATGAGAAAGTTCCGTTTTATAAACTGTTTTCCTTTGCAGACAAGCTCGACATACTTCTAATGGTGGTCGGCACAATCTCAGCCATCGGGAATGGCGTGTCGCAGCCGCTCATGACGCTGATTTTCGGCGAGTTGATCGATTCCTTCGGCGGTGGTGATCGATCAACTGTGGTGCATGCAGTTTCGAAGGTGATCGATTTAGGTTTTTGTTTTTTTGTTGAATGTTCTGTTTTGGGGATTTCATGCAGCCGATTGTCGTCTAATTAAACGTGATAATGCTGAATCGAGTTGTTTCGTTTGATTAATTGCTGGATTGAATCCTTTCCTGTTCCTAAATTGATTTGAATTTGAACTTGTATGAAGCGATGCATTTAATTTTGCAGGTTTCGTTGAAATTGGTATACTTGGGCATTGCTGCTGGTATTGCTTCACTTCTGCGTGAGTATTAATTCCTTTTTTACTGCATTTGAATGCAATTTGCGGTTTACATTTATTGCCATAAACTCTGTGTGTGAAATCATGAACAGAGATGGTGTGTTGGATGGTAACTGGTGAGAGACAGGCTACTCGAATAAGAGGACTATACTTGAAAACTATATTAAGGCAGGATGTCGAGTTCTTCGATACTCAAACATCAACAGGAGAGATCATTGGGAGGATGTCTGGCGATACGATTCTCATTCAAGAAGCCATGGGTGAAAAAGTAAGCTCTTAAGTTAGGATAATAGTCATTGTAAAAGTTATAAAAGAGGCAAGGATTCTTAAATATGAGTTTGATCATGAACAGGTGGGAAAATTTATTCAATTTTTTTCAACATTCTTTGGAGGCTTTATTATTGCTTTCTGTAGAGGATGGCTCCTGTCGATCGTCTTGTGTACGTGCATTCCTGCTCTTGTTGCAGCAGGAGCAGTTTCGGCTGTACTCATGGGGAAGATGGCGACACGTGGACAAACTGCTTATGCTGATGCCGGAAATGTAGTTGAACAAACAGTTTCAGCAATTAGGACGGTATGTTTTCAGAATTTCGATCCCATTGCTTCTTCCTTGTCAAGTTAAAACGTGCTATTAACTTGTTTGTGTAGGTTCAATCCTACACTGGTGAGAAACAAGCTGTGGATAAGTACGACGCCAAATTGGTTATTGCTTATAAGGCTTCTGTGAAACAAGGGCTAGCTTCTGGCACTGGATTTGGTTGCATGTTGTTCATGGTCTTTTCTACTTATGGACTTGCAATTTGGTATGGAGGCAAACTGATAATCACCAAAGGATACAGTGGAGGGAAAGTTGTGAATGTTATCATGTCCATCATGACAGGGGGGATGTAAGTTGCAGTAACTTAGTTTATTGTTTTCCAGATTAACATATTTCGCTAAGTATGATTTATGCTTCTTCACCAGAGCAATTGGCCAGGCTTTTCCGTGTGTGAACGCCTTTGCAGCCGGGCAAGCTGCTGCCTACAAGATGTTTGAGACCATCCATCGGAAACCAAAAATTGATGCTGATTGTGGTGGAATTATTTTGGAGGATATAAAAGGCGAGATCGAGCTCAAAGATGTGTATTTCAGATATCCAGCAAGGCCAGAAGTCCAGATATTTCAAGGCTTCTCGATTTTCATACCGAGTGGGAAGACTGCTGCTTTGGTTGGGCAGAGTGGGAGTGGCAAATCAACCGTGATTAGCTTCGTGGAGAGGTTTTATGATCCTGAAGCTGGAGAAGTACTGATTGATGGAGTTGACTTGAAGAAGTTAAAGCTGAAATGGATCAGAGGAAAGATTGGACTTGTCAGCCAGGAACCTATCTTGTTTGCCACTTCCATTAAAGAGAACATACTATACGGGAAGGAAGATGCCACAGATGAAGAGATACGAAGGTCTATTCAGCTTGCTAATGCTGCTAAGTTCATTGACAAGTTACCAAAGGAAAGACATATTCCTCTTTTTGTCTGATATTCTTTAGCATGCTTTTTCCTAAAGGATTTTGGAAATGACAAGCTTCAACATTGCAGGGTCTTGATACAATGGTGGGCGAACATGGCACCCAGCTCTCTGGGGGTCAGAAGCAGAGGATTGCAATTGCTCGTGCCATTCTGAAAGATCCCAGAATTCTACTTCTTGATGAAGCAACGAGCGCTCTTGATGCCGAATCAGAACGAACAGTTCAGGAAGCACTCGACAATGTCATGACAAACCGTACAACAGTGGTGGTTGCACATCGTTTGACAACTATTAGGAATGCTGATATCATAGCTGTTGTGCATCAAGGGAAACTGGTCGAGCAAGGTGCATGCATATGCATATGTTTTTTCACCATTTCAGTCTTAATTGCGATCTAGTACATACTAACATTTGAATCATAGGCACACATGATGAACTGATGAAAGATCCTGAAGGAGCTTATACGCAGCTTGTCCGCATGCAAGAAAGGAGCAAAGAGGCTGAAAGTAGTCCTAGCAGTCAAGAAGAGACCCCTCACGCCTTAGAAAGAAGCGTGAGCAGATCCGAGAGAAGCTTGAGTAGATCCGACAGCCAGAGACTTTCCATGCGCAAATCCTCAAGCAATGACTCATCAAGGCATTCTTTCACACTTTACGGTGTTCCTAACTTTGACCTGCGCGGAATCCAACCTATCGAAGATGATGAAGAAGAACCTGACGAACACACAACGAGCAGACGCAACAAAGTTTCTATCAGACGGTTAGCAGCCATGAACAAACCCGAAGTGCCATACTTGCTACTTGGGTGTGTAGGTGCAGGAGTGCAGGGTTTGGTCTTCCCTATGTTTGGGCTTTTGCTGTCAACAGCTATCAGAATCTTCTTCGAACCTCCGAGTCAGCTCAAGAAGGATTCCAGTTTTTGGGGGCTTATGATGGTTGTGCTAGGCCTCAGTACTCTGCTGGCCCTTCCTGTACAGAACTTCTTCTTTGGAGTTGCGGGTGGAAAATTGATCCAGAGGATTCGCTCTTTGTCGTTCAAGAAGGTCGTTCACCAAGAGATCAGTTGGTTTGATGATCCTGCAAACTCAAGGTTTGTCACTATCTAATGAAGTTAATATCTGAACGCCCTTTTTTCTGTTTTGGTGCGTGTTTGTGATGGTTGGAGGTGTTTGATATGTGCAGTGGAGCAATCGGAGCGAGATTATCAAGTGATGCCGCAACTGTTAGAAGCATTGTGGGGGATGCTTTGGGACTGATAGCTCAAAATATGTCCACTTGTTTAGCAGGTCTCATCATTGCCTTCACTGCTAACTGGTTGCTGGCCATCATTATCTTAGCAGTCCTCCCTCTTGTTGGTTTACAAGGATTCCTTCAGATGAGATTCTACAAAGGCTTCTCTGCTGATGCCAAGGTCTCTTCACACCACCAACCAAATACACACACACACACATGAGAAACAAGTTTTTGAATGGAATGTTTGTGCAGGTTATGTATGAAGAGGCTAGCCAAATTGCAAACGATGCTGTTGGCAGTATCAGAACAGTGGCGTCGTTCAGCGCTGAGGACAAGGTGATGAAGATGTACGAGCAGAAATGCGAGGGTCCTCTGAAGCAAGGAGTCAGGCTCGGAATTGTTAGTGGTGCAGGTTTTGGTGTTGGTGCATTGGCGCTCTACTGCACCCAGGCCTTCTGTTTCTATATAGGAGCCATTCTCATTCAAAACGGTAGAGCATCATTTGGTGAAGTATTCAAGGTTTTCTTCGCCTTAACCATGTCCGCGACTGGGATCTCCCAAGCTAGCGCTACAGCTCCGGATGTTAACAAAGTGAAAGACTCTGCTGCCTCTATATTCGAGCTGCTCGACAGCAAGCCTAAGATCGATTCAAGCAAAGAGGATGGCACGACGTTGTCTAGCGTTCGCGGTGAGATTGAGCTTCTTCATGTCAGTTTCAAGTATCCCACACGGCCTGATATTCCAATCTTCAGAGACTTATGCCTCTCCATACCTTCTGGAAAGGTCTGTATATTGTTCAATTTCATCTCAATTCTGTCAATAATCACATTTGCTTAAAACGACTCCTACTTTCTACAGACAGTTGCTCTAGTTGGCGAAAGCGGCAGTGGAAAATCAACCGTCATTGCTCTGATAGAGAGATTCTATAATCCTGACTCGGGACAGATTTTCTTGGACGGAGTAGAGCTCAGGAAGTTCAGGCTGAGTTGGCTGAGGCATCAAATGGGGCTGGTGAGCCAGGAGCCGGTGCTGTTCAACGACACAATCCGAGCCAATATCGCCTACGGGAAAAAGGGAGAGGTGACAGAGGAAGAGATCATCAATGCAACGAAAGCAGCCAATGCTCACACCTTCATCTCCGGGCTGCCTAATGGCTACGATACGGGCGTTGGGGAGAGAGGCGTGCAGTTATCAGGTGGTCAGAAGCAACGGATAGCCATTTCTCGGGCAATACTGAAGGATCCTAAGATCCTTCTCCTTGACGAGGCGACAAGCGCGCTGGATGCTGAGTCGGAGAAAATAGTGCAGGACGCGTTGGATCGGGTGATGGTGAACAGAACCACGGTTGTGGTGGCGCATCGGCTGACGACAATAATGGGGGCGGATGTCATTGCGGTGGTGAAGAACGGAGTGCTTTGTGAGAAGGGGAAGCACGATGTGCTGATGAAGACCAAAGATGGAGTGTATGCATCATTGGTTGCTCTTCATGCAAGTGCACAGTAGTGAGTGATGAAAATCAGAGATAAGAGTCTAAATAAGTATGTCAATATGCTTTTTTCTGTGTTGATTAGGTTGATCATAATAATTCTTGATTGGCTGCTTTTCTCTTTCTAATTTTGCTACCATGATTGGGAAGAAAGAGGGACAAAATGGCAGTTATGATTGTCAATAAACCTTTTTTGTGTTGGAAGGAAGTTTTGATTTCTGAGAAGTAGTTATTCAGTTATAATTATTCTTGTTCATTGATTTGTATGCTTACACTTTTGATTTCTCACTAATCATCTAACTCAAACTCTCATTTCTTTTGGTTTTAATACATTAGTTTGGTTCTCATACTTCAAATATACATGTTATTAACATTATTAATTATATAAATTAAATAAATATAAAGTTGGTGATGGAATTGTGTGTGAATTCAATACAGGAACAAAATTCAAAATCTAAAGAAAAGTTTTTTAATTTCAATCGCGTCTTCCAGAAGATTTAAGATGAATATAAGTGCTGAAATTTCTTGAATATCTGCTCCATTTTATAATTATTATATACTCAATGTTTAGATCTCAATATTTTGGACAGCTTAATTTAGATATATATATATAGGAGAGTGATCAGGTCCATAACTCATTTTATGTCAAATATCCAAGTCAATCTCATCCCTTCAATTATGGATCTGACGATTTATATGGCTCCATTTTATCCTTTTTTAATATTTATAAAAATGATAAAAGGGTACGGATGGAATGAGATATATTATGCAATTATTTATTTTCCATGATTCACGCCAATTTTCTAACGGAAGTTTTAATTTTTCATTTGTAATTGAAACCAAATCAAATTTTATTCATGAAGAAGAACATAAGCACCGTAAGAAAATCCGCTTCATCCTTCATCAGCTCAACTATATTTTGATGTGTTATCAACGATGGAAGAATGTAAGTGTTTTTATGCATATGATTTATGATTTGAATTTACGTTCTCAAACTGTTACCAATTTTGTATACAAATTATTAGATACTGTGCTGCCTACTTTGGTTATGTTTTGCGATTAATGTTTTATTTATTTGCACGAAAATATATGATTATCGTGCAGGCACTTTAATCGCGTCATACTTGATGGAGCTAAATGCAACGAAATACTTGATGATGTTGCGTACAAACCGGCAATACACTGAGACGGGAGTAGAGGCGAGCCGCGTTATTTTCCAAACCGGCAAGACATTGAGGGAAAAAGCAATAAAGAAAGCGAGTAGACCCCTTCGGAAGTGTAGGACATGTGGTGACATGGTTCATCATGATTCAAGAACATGCCCCGAAAAAGACCCGGGTATAGGCAAGAGGAAAGGAATGGAGAAGCATAAGGCAAGAGGAAATGTTGATTTTTTTTTTTTTTACATTATCTTCACAGCTCTCATACATTATGGGCTTGTACTATTTCTATTATTTAAATTGAGCATCATTTTTGCTTTAGACATATTTTAATAAGCACGTCTTCTATTCAACTAGATCTCCGTTGTAATGAACTTACGTTGGCACAACTAGTTTCTATTACATTATTCCTACCTGACATCTACTTTGTATAGAATTTGTTAAAGATTGTTCACGTATACTCTTTACATTATGTAACAATTAACGATACACTACATTACACGTGTTGTATCATTACATTATACGTTTTGTATAATTACTGGAACACTACTAGGTTTTTCGACCCCTTTTCCCTTGTCTGCAATAGGGTTACATTTTAGGCGATGTATAATTACATTATACGTGCAGCATAATTACATTATACATTCAGCATCATCACATTAGACGTGCTGCATCATGACATTACTAGAGCTGGAATAATTATACGTAGATTCTTAAAGGGTTTCGCATAAACTCCAAATATGATAAAACAATAATTATATTAGCTAGATCCAAGTCATTAACCTTAGTACCAAAAACAGACTTTAAAAAATAAAATTGTGATTCACAATCCAAATCTCTGGCCATAAAACACATTACTGCCCATAATACGCGAGTCAATTTTCGAAGCTGCCTTTGATCTTCTTGGCTTTCCCGTGTGCTGTTGCTAAATTTTGGCTAACCTTCGCCCAGGCATTGTGCTCGGACAGAATCAAGGTGCTATTCACCTTCATTCTCATTGTTTCTAGACTTTTGGTGCCATTTGTTGTCAGGTCACAGCGTCATTCCTTCTCCTTTGCTCCAAAGAATGTCTCCATGTGCCTCATCAAGTGAATGTTGTCATCTATTTGGTTATAATTGGTTCTCCAAGGCATTTCCACAAATTGATATTAACTGCACATCGTTTGATAATGGCTCCTAGTTTTGGCTGACCGCATTTCAACAGCATTTCAGAGAAGCTGTCTCTGTAAAATAATATAAATTACATTATCAACTAATGTATTTAAATACATGATTTGAATGTCTAGCGCTGCTATGGGAATAAAATCATCCCAAGAATCATCCGTAGCATCAACAACTCTTAGCCTCTTAGACCTTATACATAAGTAGATAAAATATGTATGATTAAAAATGAACTACTGAATAATGTAAATTTTATAATTATGATCAAACTGCATAATATTACAGAACTAACTGTGTAATGTAAATACACAACTATCAGAAGCTCTATTTAAGATGATGCAGGGGACGAAATAATGTAAAGTTTAGCACAACAATGTTTACAAAAAAGCTATACATTATTATCGGTAGCCTATTGCTTAATGTATCCGTCAGATGTAAACAATGTAACAGAGATCATGCCAAAAAAGAAATACCAACACAAGCCTAAATATGTTACATTATTCAAATTTCAAGATCTCAAGTCTTAACAGAGACACAAAGCTTACCATCTTCGGTGTTAAAATTGGGCTTGCAGGGTCGTCCTCTTTTGACCACGTTCTTCTCTTTTTTCATCTGTTAGAACTGACTGAAAAAAATGATACACAAGAACATTAGAATTCAACCAAAAAACACTAAACCAATCAAATATATACTGAAAAATGTAATGTAAACCAACAATTCAACGAAATACAATTCCAAAAAAAAAAACCTAGGGTCAAATAATATCATAAATGTAAACCTATGGTCGATTAATCTCAGTAATGTAAACCAAAAATTCAAACTTTGTTTTGAATCAGTCGATTAAATCTTTGTTTGATTCAATCAAAAATCCAATTTTTGTTTTAAATCAGTCAATCAAATCTTTGTTCAACTAATGTCAGTAATGTAAACCAAAAACCCAAAAATCAAATCTCAGAAATGGTCGATTAAATTTTTGTTCAAAATAAAACAAGTTCAATCATCCCAAACCTGTAAACTTCCAATTTGGGTCGCGTCTACTGCCGCCGCCGCCGTCGCTTTGATTATCCAGGCCAGGTTAAATTTTCCCGACGCCTCCGTTGCCGTGGACAAGGAATCACCTGGGTGAAAATTTGATAGTGAGGGAATGTAGTGCTAACAAGAAGACTAAGGTTGAATGTGTAGAGAATTTTAGGGAACTAGGTTTTTGGAATTGAATCGGCTGCTTTGGAGTGAGAAATGGAGAGTGAGGGGAATGTGGGAGGTTGGTTGAAATAAATGGCCCTTATTTCGGAGCTTCATTTTTTAAAATCGTATGATGTAGTTGATGTTCCCAATATACCCCCATAATGTAATTCGGAAGCCTGAATAATGTAACATGGAGAAGGAGGTACATTACAAATCTACACCCTCCATCTAGTTAATCCTAGGGCTAGAAATACATTTGAACTTAATACTTAAGAGTCACTTGGACCCTAATGCTCCCCTATATATATATATATATATGGGGATGTGATCATATGATACACATAATTATGGTGATAACCTAATAACCCTCATTTTATGGACGAAATGTATCATTTTATAGAACATAATATCATTTATTGATTAAAAGTATCATTTTATGTATGCTGAAAAAATATCATTTTATCATGTATAAATATTATTTTTAGTAAAAATTATATTTTTGACCCATAAAATGATAGGGTTATTAGATTACCACGTAAATATGAATTATTATTATAACGCACTCCATATATATGTGACTCAGTTTGCCCATTAATGTTAAGGTCAAGGATGTATTTGTATTTCGCTGTAAATATTAGTGGCCAAATTGAATACAAAACGTTAGTGATTTATTTACTTTTCGCAATAAATAATTAGATATTATGACTTTAATGCTACTTAGCCTGTAAAATATTATACCAACACTAAAAAAATTGAAGCGTGATGTCTTAGCCCATAAAATATTAAATATTACTACTACATCAACACTAAAAGAATGGAACGTGATGACTCACAACAAATATAACCCAATTAAAAATAAAATATCTCAATAAAGCATGATTCAAGCCTCTTAATTAAATTACATGACAGCTGAAATTTCAATGCTTTGGGCCCAAAAATTCGTAATCATCTCACTGCAGAAAATAAATTAAAGAATGAAATAAAGTAATACACCAATCTTATTATTCATTCATTCTGTCATTTTCATCAAACGTGTTTAATTTCCATATTATACAGACCACACATAAGTCAAACACGTAAACATATTTCTCTATATAACAAAACGCGACATTAGCCACGTTTTATTTAAATATATGTAAATTATTTGGAACTATCCGAATTAGTGTCATAAATAATTAGGTTTGGTTCAACGCCAGCGTTAAATGGAATAGAGTATAAAATTCTAGAACTATTAAATGAATTTGAAGTTGAAGATGTCAAGAATAACTACTACAAATATGATAAAATAAATAAAAAAGTTGGTTTAAGTCGATTTTACAATATTAAATAATTAATTTTTTGACACAGCACATGTAACACTTGCTTACATACGACTGGTTTATTAATAAAAGTTGATAACCATCTTAATTCACAATTTAGATGGTTAAAGAAAATGGCATCCAGATTTGATTCTAAAACGTGAATATTTCAAAATCTTTAGGTATGAATAATATGTTCGACCTACTATTATATGGATATGATTGATTATTTCCACGAATAGCTTCTCAAACTGCTTGTCTTGACTATAATAATTATAATAAACTTTTTCTGGTTTTGATTATGTCCAAGATGAAGCTTCTATCAATTTATATCTCAAATTGAAAATATGAAGTAAAATCGACTTGGTTTAAGTCCTTACCAGATTCATTCTTCTATATTTTTTAATTTTCAAATTTATGAAAATGATCAAATTAAATTTGTGTCTATAAAATTATATAAACAGTTGAGCCATTACAAACATTTTTATTGTAACCAATGAAACCCTACAATTTAATTAATCTCTCCTTCACGTATCACTACGCTTTAATACATAGGAATGTATCTTACTCTCATAAAATTTAACACAATGCTTATGAAGTGAGTATTCAAATGTTTGTTTTGTTTCAATATATTTTCTTTAATTCTCAAATTAAACAATTCATAGAGTAATTAAATGAGGCATTAGGAATAACAGTATTTAATTAAATAACTTATTTCTTCTCACCGACAAAGTATAAAAATAGCAGTTTAATTAAGTTCATATTAATATTTTTATGAAAGACAAGCCATTCCAAAAAAAAAGAAGATAAAATAGTGTTAACAAATTAAACAAGACTAAAGTACGAATTTAGTCCCCTACAATTACCCTAAATTTTTTTTTATCCTTTACTTTAAATATATGATTTTTTGGTCTCAGACAATATATTTTGGTCAAAGCTTGACTTTTTCCATTAAAACTAATGGTCAACCTGTTTGACCAAATTAATGATTTAATTATAATCTAATTTACCTAATTAATTTAATACTATAATTTATTAAAAAAATTACTTAAAATAAAATTGATTAAATTAAAAGAAAATTTACATAGAATAAAAATTAAAAGATATTTTTCTTTCCAAAATTGTCACAAAATTACTTATAAATACTTATACCCAATACAGTAAAGTACTCTCTTAGTACGATTAATGAAAAGCTTCTCTCTTTTTATCACAAAGTTTTAGTGTTTTAGTGAGTATTACATAGAGATTATATATGAATTAAATTCATATTTAAGTACATTTCCTTTTAATTTAGTTAATTTTTATTTAAGTAAAATTTTTTATAAATTAAATATTAAATTAATAATATTAATTAAATTATAGTTAAGCCATTAATTTAATAAAACACGTTTGACTATTAATTTTAACGAAAACTTAGATCAAATCATAATTATTTGGGACCAAAAGATACATATTATGGAGAACTACTAAAAGAAATTTAAGAAGACATTAGTCATTAAAAAATGGAAGACTTCAAAAGTACCCTTTTACCGGTCTGAACAGCCTGCTTCCCCATACGTATACACAAGTTTTTTAATATTATTTCACAACCACTGACCAACAGAGAACTAAATATAAACAATGACTCTGTATAAATATACGTATTTATATAGATTAAGAACTACTAGTGGCCATTTTTTTTATTATTATTGTCGTCGACAGCCCCTGCGATTTGGGTAATTTGATTCCTGCTTTTGGATAATACAATGCAATCAAGGAGTATAGCATATTATTAATACCTCAAAACTGAAAATATTCAAAAGGAATTCAAAAATCAAAGCCAATTAGTGTATTACTTATTTTTTAATTCTCCATTTTCTTCCGATTTAAGAATAAATCCTTGTGTTTGAACTGTTCATTTCTAAATTACTTGTGCCAAATTGAATAAGATGTACTATCTCACACACACTGTTTTAATTTTCTTTGATGTACTTTAGTTATTATTATTATTATTATTATTATTATTATTATTATTATTATTATTATTATTATTATTATTATTATTATTATTATTATTATTATTATTATTATTATTATTAAGGGCGTATCCCCAATGGACCAAGTGAATATTTCTTCCGTTGATTTGTAGGCACTTCGATGGGTGGAATAACTGACCCATGCTCCACGCCCAAAAGCACATGATCCATACCTAAAAATAGGGATGATCCCCTAATCATTTGATTAAGTATGTACCAGTCTCCTACTACTCGATCACATCCCTTAGATTTATTATTATTTTTTTTAATTCATGAGCTAAGTAGCCCATAATATCAATGTATTTCGACATGAATTATCACAATATTCTCATGTACCACAAAGGAATATAAAATACTACATGAAGGTGTCATTCGGTTGTCATGACTAATTATTATATGGTGATCCATCTTAATTTGTGAGATCATTTTAGTTGGTGTGGGATGACTATGACTAATTATCACATCGATCATTATTCATCTATGATTAAGTTGTGGGATTCAATTCCATGCATGAACCAAACCAATACATACTTAATCCTGAGATATAATCTTGTCAACCGAACATCCCAAAAAATATTGTATTAGTAGTATTTATATACTCATGAAATAAAATACTGGGATTGAAATATACTATTACAGATTAACGAATAAAAATACAAATTAATGGATAATCAAACAACTCTATTGAATAAATCAGGTATAATAGCTCTAAAATCTTTTTATTGATTTAATATATGCTGCTACGCCAGCTCCATTTCTGGAAGCAATTTGATTTATTTAAATGAACATTCTGCATGAACATGACAGATTAATCCAAGTTGTTCAAATCAGACAAAAATAATTAGACAATTTGACTAATATATTTAATAAACTTTATACACCACATATTATATTTTACGGTAGAGGGTCGGTGCTAATAGGATCTTACATATCTGTCGAAATCCGGTCATTGTTCAACTTTGAAAAAGTATTTTTCTTCTTTAATTTCCGAGTATTCTACTGCTACAACATTATACATTATTCCTAAAATCAAAAATCAGTCTTATACAATTGTCAGTCATGCGGTCATGCCTATAAATACTTCAATTTCTACCCTAACATCTCACTATAACACAAACTACATTTATATTTATTCATCTTAGTTAGGAATGGAGCTGAGCCTTCAAGAAATGGTGAAAAAACCAATCCACGAGATCCCAACGCGGTACATTGTGGATCAAGAAGCCGCGATTTCACGCTCGTCTGAGGATATTTCATCCTCAGCCGCAGCAGAAATCCCGGTTCTCGACATGGAAAGCTTGCTCAACGAACAAACGAAAGCCTCCCAGCTCGAGAAGCTTCACTCGACATGCACCGAGTGGGGCATATTCCAGGTTTCAAATTTTTCTATTTTAGGTTTTATCGGATTTTGTTAGGAATTCATGTCATCATCTAATAATCGTATATATGCAGCTAGTGAATCACGGGGTGAACACTTCATTGGTGGAGAAATTGAAGCATGAAATCAAAGAATTCTACAATCTTCCACTGGAAGAGAGGTTGAGATACAAGATTAGGGAGGGAGAGGTTGAAGGCTATGGTCAAACAGTAATTGTTTCTCAAGATCAAAAAGTTGATTGGGCAGACAGATTCTACATGATCACTAATCCCATCCAACGCCGCAAACCTCATCTCTTTCCCGATCTCCCTCCATCACTCAGGTGCATATTCTTTTTAAACAATTTTTTGGTTTTCGAAAGGCCAAATTGACGGAAAAACCATGAAGTTTGGTCAAATTCTGGTTGGTCTAATGGTCTTGCAACTTAAAAAATCGGCAAGAAAAATCGCATAGTATAACATACTATTTCGCAATTGTCCCATGGGCTCTGATTTGAGTGACCTCGTGTCCGGTGTGATAGTCAAAAAACGAGTTAGATCTATGAGAATCTTCATCAGTTTGACAAGACACTTAACACTTGTTCAATCATATAATCAATTTGAAACTATATTACATAGAGACAACATAAATAATTCGCCATGGGATAGGTGCGAGCAATGTTAAATTTCATAATTTTTTTTATCAATTTTTTAAGTTTCGGGAAAGTTTGACCAAACACATACCAATTTGCCCTTTTCAAAATTTGACTTTTTCACTTGTGGCTTCAATAACGATGATGTCATATTCTTTCGGATTTGATTTAATGTTAGTCATTGTGCAAAAGTCTCTATCACCACAACGAAACAGTGGAAAATCATTGTCTCAAAATTACGAAATCAAATTTTAGAATAAATAGCTTCTACCAGAATAAATTCCAATGTTGTTTTTGAATCTAATCGAGTGCACTGAACAACTCTATGTAGAGAAACCCTAGAAGCCTACATCTCCGAGCTCCAGAAGCTGTCAAAGGCGATATTCGCTGTGATGGCAGAGTCTCTTAAGATGGACGCCAGGGAGGTGGAGGATATGTTCGAGGACGGGATGCAGTCACTGCGGATGACATACTACCCTCCTTGCCCGGAGCCGGAGAAGGTGATGGGGCTGACACCACACTCGGATGCGAGCGGGATCACCGTCCTCCTCCAAGTTAACGGCGTCCAAGGCTTCCAGATCAAGAAAGACGGCGTCTGGATGCCCGTCCATTTCCTGTCCGACGCCTTTGTTGTCAACGTAGGAGACATCCTTGAGGTTTGTTGACTCTCGCACATGTTAGCCTAATCCTAATATATTCACCAAGATTTGGTCAATCATTCAATTAATTAATCAAAGAGATTTTTAGTCGTGTGAGAATCGTGCATGCTGACTCGATCGGGAATGTTACAAATTCAAATTTTAGTTCAGTTTGGATATATAAAAATCGGGAAAATTGAAAACTAAGTTTAGTTAAATTTCATATTTCGGGTTAAATTATATATAGAGTTTTAATATTGAAATAATATCTAAAATTTTAATTTTTTTAATTAATATTATCTCCGCTAAGTATTGAGTATTTTACAATTTTTTGGACATCTATTTTTAAACGAATAAGATACTTGGTTATACTAAATTGTAAATTAATAATAACAAGATAACATTTAAATATTGATTTTATGTTTGAAATTAATTGCACATGATATAATATTAATAAATATATAAAGTATTGTACATAGTGTATATTTTTGAAATTTAAGATTTTTTCCGGTTTTTATAATATTTTTATATAAGTTTAGCTTTTTTATTTTTCGATTCAGATCAATTTTTATACTCCACTTTGTATTTTGCTTTTCTTGATTCGATTTTTGGGATAAATCAAAAACCGAATACTCACTCAAAAACACTTATAAGCAGATATTGAGCAATGGGGAGTTCAAGAGTATTGAGCACAGGGCGACGGTGAATTCGGAGAGAGAGAGAATAACGATCGCTATGTTTTTCAACTGCAAATACGAAGCGGAAGTGGGGCCGTCTCGGTCGTTGTTGACGACGCAGCGGCCGATTTTCAGGCGGCTGAAGATGGAGCAGTACGTTAAAGATTTCTTTGCCAGGAAGCTCAACGGGAAATCATTTCTTGATTACATGAAGATATAAAGATGCATCTCTCTCTAGTCTCTACATATAATATTGTTGCTTCATTACTGATTAATTAATTACTACTATTGATTAAATGTGTGTTGATTAGCTTCTTGTACATGTAAGTTTTACAGTTTTTTGGTTTCGGAGTAGTACTGAAATTTCAGTTGGGATTATATTAACATTATTATTGTTATTTTTTGTTATCAAGATAATTCTCAAACTTAGATTATATGAGGTGAAATGAGTATTAATCCCATAAATATTCATACATATTTTATTTCCAATTGGGATATTCTCGTATATATTTTGTGGTTCGAGAGATATATATTCTCGTATATATTTTTGTGGTCACGAGTATAAATTTAATTAATATAAAAATAAATTAAAGATATATAAAAAGATATGAAAATGTAAAAATGATACAAAAAGAAAAAGACGGGGTGCGGGCGACCTAATATTCTCCTTCTCGCCCGTCTCCTGCATTGCTGCCGCCATCTCACTGCCATCGTTGTCACCTTCTCCTTCCCCCCCTCACTAAAGTTGCCTCGCCTTCTCCCCTAGTCAAATCCGGGTCGATTGTTCGCACACATGTGATACGTCGCTTGCATGAGTTTTTCTCATACAAAAATGGATCACTAAATGTCGCGCACAAATTACTCTTTGTTTTTAAGAAAAATAATCTTATTTATAGATGAAATGAGTTCTAATGCTTAAATGATAAATTTCTATTAATGAAAAAATTATTATACGACGTGAGTTTCAATGAACAATTGATAAAATAAAAGAATTGAGACTAATTTTTATTGTTAATAATTTGAACTATTTTCATGGATCAAATTCTCGGCCCAAAACTGAAAATACACATTCGAGTAAATGGGCCTCGTTATGGGCCTATAAGAGTTACTGCATTTGACTACCAAAACCCCATCTTTCATTTTCTTCTTTCACTGCACATTCCAAAACCCAAATCTGCAGAAATCGGTGACGAAGAAGAGTCATGGTTGAAGAAAGCGAGAAATCAGCGGCTTCCGCCATCAAAGAGGAATTAGATAACTCATCTGAGTCGAACAAGGTTCACCACGGCGAGGAATCGGATGCCGAGGAAGGGGAGATCATCGCCTCCGATTCGGACGCCGTCGCACCGCTGCCACCGCCGAGACACCCCCTGGAGCACTCCTGGACGTTCTGGTTCGACAATCCGTCCGCAAAATCTAAACAGGCGGCGTGGGGAAGCTCAATGCGCCCGATTTACACCTTCTCCACCGTCGAAGATTTCTGGAGGTAAACTGCTGTGTGAGTATTTTGGGGGTTTTTAATTATAGTGGTGTTCTTGAGTGAATTAGGATCGTAATTGCACAGTTTCGTCATTTGTATATGTTGTTACCTATTTTTTGGATCATAGGTTTTTAAGAAATTGAAAATAAACATGGAGAAATGGAGAATTAGGGAAGGGATATGAATTGAAATTAATCTTGTTTTCTTGGTTAACGGCGTGATTGAATTTCCGATAAATGTATGATTCCTTCCCCCAATCTGAGTAGAAACATTTGTCGCAGTTGGTTGCTCTTCATGTATATGTGAACCGTACCAACATTACGATTTCTCTGTCTTGATTTGTAGTGTTTACAATAATATACACCATCCGGGAAAGCTTGCAGTTGGAGCTGACTTTTACTGTTTTAAACATAATATTGAGCCAAAATGGGAAGATCCTATTTGTGCCAATGGGGGGAAGTGGACTGTGACTTACTCACGCGGTAAATCCGACACTTGTTGGCTTTACACGGTATGCTTCAAACCGTCTTTGTTGAACGAGATGATTTCAAGCTCATCATATGTCTATTTTTTGTTCTCTGTTTATTGAATTTATGCTATGGTTCTTTTTTTGGATTCCTTTTAGTTGCTTGCGATGATCGGTGAACAATTTGATTATGGAGATGAAATTTGTGGGGCTGTTGTGAATGTTCGAGCAAGGCAAGAGAAAATTTCAATCTGGACAAAGAATGCTACCAATGAAGCTGCTCAGGTTTGTTTGTGTGTTAAACCGGAATGCTTCCTATTGAATTGCTTTTACTTGGTAAATTATTTTGATTATGATCTCTTGTACATCATTAATAATTGTAGGTTTATCACATGGTTCATTTCCCAATTCTGTTACTTCTAAAATGTGATTGTCTTGTTTTGTAATTCATGGCAATACAATATAAAATGTCCCCCTCGATGTTTCTAGATGATAGTAATTGTATATATTAAATAACCTAGTATTACTTTTTTATTCAAACTACACATGAATAGAAGAAACAGTCTTTTGTTGCTTTTATCAGATTTTATTGTTTCTTGTTTCTTGTTCATGTCTTGAAGTGCCCTTAATTTGCCCGTGCCATGAAACTGAATCTCAATAGCTTTCTTGTGTTCAATGATTAAGAAGAGCTTTTGTTAGATTTTGATCATTTAAAGGGTGTGCTCTAGAATCCTCTCCCGGGCTGTCTTCAGTTTATCGTTTAGAGATTGTGTAAAAGATGATATACCATATAGAGGTTGAAACTGAACAACTATACGTAAAGATGACTGTGTAACAACAGCAGTTTCTTTTTTTGAGCTCTGATTCCTTTATTTTTGCTTCAGAAAGCATGTTTGTTAGCTTTTCGGTAATTTCTCAGACTCTGCTGTAAAATTTTCAGCTTAGTATTGGAAGGCAGTGGAAGGATTTTCTGGATTATAATGAAACCATTGGTTTCATATTCCATGTAAGTTTTCCATTCAGTCATGTTGAGCTTAATCTATCATGCTAGTTTTCTTCGATCGATAACACCCCATCTTTATAATGCAGGAGGATGCAAAGAAGGACAGGGGAGCCAAGAACAAGTATACGGTTTAGCAGTCTGAATTCTAGGTGGTCACTTGCTGGCCTGTTTGAATCATCGGTTCAATATGAAACCTACCTTTGTTTGTCTTGCTAAAAACGTGAAATAGGATCATCTTTTAGTATCTCCAGTTTTTGTATTAAAAAAAAGACTATTTCTGAGTTTCCATCGATATAGAATTAGGTATCGTGCTGAATGTTTGATCTCGTGTTCCACGTTTAGCATTGAGCACTTGTTCTACAAGATACTAACAAACTACTAAAACTTAGTAAAATAATTTAACATACGTTCAATTTTATTGTTTAAGATTGTAGTAGCGAAGCTATGGTTTTGGTTGTAAGACTTTAAAAGACTCTTTTATAGATTAAAATTCATGAATGTGTTACAAAGAATTTCATTTTATGATTCCATTCTTATTTGTTGGAAATATAATTGATCTTTCTCCTAGAAAATTTATCCTCTTCTCAATCATCTTCTTTCTCATTTGACAACAGCGTACTAATCGATCAAATATTTAATCAAATATGGACTTTGCTAATTATAGTTAAAGTTATCATTTTTCATGTGCAAATACGAGAAGGCTAGAAACTTGAGAGTTTTATTGCTTTCAAATCTTATGATGTAAGAGCATTAATCGTTTAAAATTTATATAAGCAAAATGTGGACTCTTAACATTCGAGAATCATAAACCGGTACTATTACCACGTGCTGTACATCTAAGCTATTTAGAGAAATGTCACTAAAGTTGGAAATATAGGATCTTAAATATAATTTGAGTGCAATTAGAGATTTAATACTCTCAAAACAGAAAAAATAAATCCCTCAAGTTCAAAATTAATGTGTAAAGGCAAGTAGGCAATTCCCATGATCTAAAATTCCAAAGAATCAATGATCCATGCTATGATGCTAAATTGCTAATCAACCTCAAGAACAAAACTTAAACAACTTGATTGACTACATCTAAGGTAAAATTGAGCTTACCCAAAAACTATGCACGATTTCCAGATACCAAGAAAGCCCCAAGAAAGTTTTTTTTTTTTTTTTTTTTTTTTTTTTTTTATGGCAATATTTTGAATAAATCCATGTTCTAAATCATGAGCCAGTAAATATTTAGAAAAAAGATTGGACTAAGAAAATGATTTAACATTCTATATGGAGACTTGGGTGTGAGCCTTTAAAAAACTTCTCTTTATAGATACTAACAATTAATGAATGTATGTACAAAGAATTTCAATCAATGATTCCTTCATTCTTGGAAATATATACGACAACATTTCTACTAGAAAACTTCTCCCTCTTGTGGATCATCTTCTTTCTCATACTTCATACTCTTCCACATAGTTTTGCTTCAAGTAAAACCCAATTCTCTCCAAAGCCTTGGGATTTGAATAGCAACCAAATAGAATACTCATCTCTTTCAGCAGGATAGGAGACGTATCAATCTCAACGGTCTTTTTGATCTGCAACGAATAACAGTTTTCGACTTTGGTTAGCATGAACTCAACACTGACATAAAAACAAAGGATTCAATTTGTTTGACCAAATGTTATCAGTTAAATGAACTAACTATGTACCTTCTCCAGTGCCATCCTTGCAGATTTTCTTTCACTCTCACAAGAGGCCATTTCAGCAAAACGGCCTTTGAGCATTGCAACCCGCAAAGCCTTCTTTGGCGACATTTGAACACCTTCAGCAGCAGATGCAGGAGTCGTGGCAGAGGTTGAACAAGGGCTTTTTTCTTCATTGGCAACTGCCCCACGAGTATAAGCATCGATAGCTGCTTCTTGACACCGGTTCACACCTTTGTCAGCAGTTTTCCTCAATGATGTGCAGCCATTTAGTCCTGTTTTTTCCTGTTCAAATTGACACAGAACTCATTTAGTGCCACATTGATGAAAGTGGAAAGCACAAGGAGTAGACTGTAGAGAAACCATACTTACATTCTTAATCCCTGCTCCGAGCTTCAGTTTTTTGTCAAGTGATACGCACCTTGAGTAGCCATGTTTTTCAGCTTTGGGAACTTTCGTCGGACCAGCAGCAGCTATTGGCTTCATAACTTGGTGATTTTTTTCTACAACTAACTTCATTTTTTTAGCCAATATTTCCCACCTCCTCTTGAAATTGCAATTCAATAGCCTTGCGTTGCGATAAACTTCATCCGATGGAGAGTGATACAACATTGCATTCCCAAAAGTCAGCTGCACGTCATCAGCGAATTCCTTTGCATCAACGTACATATTCCTTTCCAGATTACGCTTTACAGTTCCTAAATCCATTGGATTCTTAATCTTCTTGAAGTAATCAGGAGCCTTCACTAGATCGACTGGCTTAGTGAACGCCCATGCGAATCTACGATCCATGAATTCTTTCAAAAGCTTATTGCACTCAACTTTCACATTGAAGTCCATCTGCTGCCTTTTCCACCTTTGATCATCAATGCACATCTCTGGAACATTAGCCTTAACAGGCTTCGTTACAGCAACAGAAACTCTGTTCTGTTTCCTTTGGTCTTCACCTGAAATCTTTTGCCTTTTGCACCTTTGACCATCAAGACGCATTTCTGGCTTCCTTTTGCCCGAGTCCAATGGCATAGACGGCTTCACCGTGGAAGGCATGTGTGTCTCATCAGTTCCTTCGAGTAGCTCATCTTCAACTTTAGGCCATACACTTTTGGGAGCTACATTGAACTTCAGACTACAACGACCTCTCTTGTTCGTAGCAACCTTGTCAGGGAGTTGCATCGGACAGCACGCCCTCGTTTGAGTTCGATTTTCAGCCATTGCAATTGTATTGCTTCAATTACACTGGAGAAACACAACAAATATACAAAAATCATCAGAAATCATGTTTCATACATTCTCTCATATGAATTGAATGCATCCAAAACATAAAGCTGGCCAAGCCAAATAAGATAAAATCAAATCAAATCCTGAACTCAAAATATCGAATGAAATCATAATTTATGAAATCCAGAAAAAAACGATCGAAGAGTCAGAATTGTTCACAACAGAAATTCAAGAAGATTTAATTTGGATAGAAATTATGGTAGTAATATTGACTATCAACTCTTATAAAAACGTATTACTATTTCTACAACCACTTTTATTGCATGGAAGAAGAAGAACTTCCTCGAACAAAAGAGACTAGTTTGATTTTTAGGGCTCACAGAAAGTTTATGAATAAATGATTGGCAACATCAAAGTCTTCAAAATTGTGAATTAAACAAGCAAATTAAAGAATTTAACGACAACAATTCAAAGTCTAGGTTTGGGCATCATACTTACATGCTGAGGAAGATCGTCGGCGGATTGGAGCATACGATGGCTTCGAACTTGGAAGACAGTTTGTATGCGTGAGAATTATGTGAAATTTTATGAGTGAATGTATTGTCGAGTTTAAATAGGGTTAGAAAGAGTTCAACCTGACTTCAGCCTGACTTCTATATATAAGGAAATAAAGATTGTAAGGAAATATGGAAATAAGGAAATAAGGAAATAAACTTACTTCAATAAGGAAATAAAGATTGTCTTTAGTAATCTGATCGGTTAATTCATCTTAAATTATTGTTTAGTGATCATACACGTTAGTTAAATTCGAATTTATTTTATTAGTAATCAATAATTAATTAGATAAATTTTAGTCGCAATGTGAGACTCGTAGGTTGCAGTCGATTTAGTTAATAGAAAAGTTAAAGTATAAAAAATTTAAACAATCATATATAGATATATAAAAAATCATATTTAAAAAACAAAAAAACACACGTTTAAACTTGAAGATTTTGATCTTCGCGATCTAAACTAACGAAGAGTTGAGAAGAGAATAACACGTAGATGGTATCGAAGAAGAGTACTCCCTCCGTTTCTTCATAGTTGAGGCGGAACTTTTCAGCACGGAATTTTAGAAATGAATGTTGGGTGTGTTAAATAAATAGATAAAAAAGTAAAAGAGAGGAAAAGGTAGAGAGAATAAAGTATAAAGTGAATAAAGTAGAGAGAATAAAGTAAGAGAGAGTATAGTAAGAAAGAGGAAAAAATTACCATATAAGGAAACGACTCAACTAAGAAGAAACTTTCCGAAATGGTAAAATGACTTAACTATGAAGAAACGGAGGGAGTATATGATTTCGACTACTTAAACTGACTCAACGTATGGAATATATGATTTCGACTACTTAAACGATGTCGTTGAACGTAATTTATTTAAAATTAAATGAATATTTATAAATTAGTTTTAAATATAAAATATTTAAAAATATTAATTATGTTTGTACCATTTATCACTGAATATGAGGGTTCTTACAAAAATGGACAATATCAGACGTAAAACCGAATAGAAAAGCAATTATTATCACCCACAGTATAACAGTTAGAATATTAGTTGTGAGATTATTAGGCAACTATAATTAGATTGATAATTACTTAACTAATAAAAATCATATGGCATGTGTATAGCACATGTGTTAATACTAATTTTTCTATAATTAAATAGATATCGATACTCTTCTTCGATACCATCTACTGCTTGTTATTCACTTCTCAACTCTTCGTCAACTTTAAATCGGCGAAGATCAAAATTTTCAAGTCTAAACGTATTTTTTATTTTTGTTTTTTAAATATAATTTTATATATATATATATATAATTATTTAGAGCTAGAGAAACATTTTATTTTATACTCCCTGTTAACTAAATAGAGTGCAACCTACGAATCTCACATAGGCACTAAGATTTATTAAGAAAATTATTGATTATTAATAAAAATAAATTTGAATCTAACTAACGCGTATAACTAAACAATAATTTAAGATGAATTAACCGATCAGATCACTAAAGACAATCTTTATTTCCTTATTTCCTTACAATCTTTATTTCCTTATTGAAGTCAGGTTGAAGTCTTTCTAACCCTATTTAAACTCAACATGCACTCATAAAATTTCACATAATTCTCACGCAAACAAACTCTCTTCAAAGTTCGAAGCCCTCTTCCGACCTTCACCCATCGTCTTCTCCAATCCGCCGACGATCTTCCTCAGCATGTAAGTAAACCTAGACTTTGAATTGTTGTCGTCAAATTCTTTAATTTGGTAGTCTAATTCACAATTTTGAAGACTTTGATTTTACCGATCATTAATTCATAAACTTTCTGTGAGCCCTAAAAATCAAACTAGTCTCTTTTGTTCGATCTTTTTTCTTGGATATCTGAAATCATAGTTTTATTCGATATCTCGAGTTCATAATTTGATTTTATCTTATTTCTCTTAGCCAAGTTTATGCTTTGGATGCATTCATATGAGAGAATGCATGATGACTTCTGATATTTTACAGTCTGATATTATTATATTATAATGAGACTTGGATTTATATAATTTTTTCTTGTCCAACCTTATATTTTATGTAAATATGTATGAGAAATATATGAAATCGTTATGATAATTGTGTTGAAGGTTGTGTTTTTGTTGTGTTTTCCCCAGTGTGATTGAAGTACCACGATTGCAATGGCTGGAAACCGAACTCAAACAATGCCGAGCTATCCGATGCAACACCACCATCACAAGGTTGCTACGAAAAGCACAGTTCGTTGTAATTTGAAGTTCAAAGCAACTCCTGAGGCTAATGTTCCAGAGAAGCCATCTCGCAAGCGGGGCCCAGAGATGTCCGTTGATGATCAGAGGTGTAAAAAGCAGAAGATGGACTGCAATGTGAAAGTTGAGTGCAGTAATCTTTTGAAAGTATTTATGGATCGTAGATTTGCATGGGCGTTCGCTAGGCCGGTCGATCCAGTGAAGACTCCTTCCGGTTACTTCAAGAGGATTAAGAATCCAATGGATTTAGGAACAGTAAAGCGTAATCTGGAAAGGAATGTGTACTTTGATGCAAAGGAATTTGCGGATGACGTGCTGCTGACTTTTGGGAATGCAATGTCGTATCACCCTCCTTCGTCTGAACTTTATCGCAACGCAAGGCTATTGGATTGTAATTTCAGGAGGAGGTGGGAAATATTGGCTGCAAAAATGAAGCTAGTTGTAGAAAACAATCACCAGGTTGCTGGTCCGATGAAAGCTCCCAAAGGTGAAAAACGTGGCAAGTCAAGGCGTGTATCACTAGAGAAAAAAGCGAAGCTCGGACCAAGGGTTATGAATGTAAGTATGGTTGTTCTACACCTTTGTGCTTTTCACTTTCATAAATTTGGCCTTAAATGAGTTCTGTGTCAATTTGAACAGGAAAAAAAAGCACTATATGGCTGCACATCTTTGAGCAAAACGGCTGACAAAGGTGTGAACCGGTGTCAAGAAGCAACTATTGATGCTCGTACTCGTGGGGCTGTTCCCGATGAAGATAAAAGCCCTTGTTCAACCTCTGTCACAACTTCTGTATCATGCTGAATGTTTGATCTTGTGTTCCACTTTTATGCATTGAGTAAACTACTGAAACTTAGTAAAACATTCAATTAGTATTTTTTTAAGATCGTAGAAGCGTTAAGCTATGGATTTGATGTAAGACTTTAAAAGACTTTTCTTTATATATAGATTAAAATTCATGAATATATGTATATACAAAGAATTTCAACTATGATTCCGTTCTTTTTTGTTGGAAATATAAATTATTACATTTCTACTAAAAAATTTATCCCTCTTCTCAATCATATTCTTTCTCATAATTGGACAAAAGCGTACTAGTTGATCTAATATTTAATCAAATATGAACTTTGCTAATTATTTTTAAAGTTTCTATCATTTTTCCAGAAACTTGAGAGAGTAATAGATAATTTATATTTGACAATAGTCACAATATTAAATATTAATGGTTTAATATTCTAACATTTTGAAAATATGTATTCTAGCATTTGAAAATCTTGAACCCACTTTCTGTACTTCTAAGCTCATAACAGATTGTAATAAAAGTTGGAAATATAGGATATTGGTTGAGTGCCATTAGAGATTTAGCATTGAGTATGATTTTTAAAAATGTGAATTAATAATTTATTATCAAAACAGAAAAAAGAATCACTCAAGTTCAAAATTAATGTGTAAAGGCAACTCCCATGACTTAAAATATCAAAGAATTAATGATCCATGCTAAATTGCTAATCAACCTCAAGAACATAACTTAATCAACTTGATTGCAACTAAGGTAAAAAGGATTAACTAAGAAAATGATTTAACATTCTATATGGAGACTTAGGTGTGAGCCTTTAAAAAACTTCTCTTCATAGATAACAATTAATGAATTTATGTACAAAGAATTTCAATCAATGATTCCTTCATTCTTGAAAATATATACGACTACATTTCTACTAGAAAACTTCTCCCTCTTGTGGATCATCTTCTTTCTCATATGTCATACTCTTCCACATAGTTTTGCTTCAAGTAAAAGCCAATTTTCTCCAAAGCCTTGGGATTTGAATAGCAACCAAATAGAATACTCATCTCTTTCAGCAGGATAGGAGACGTATCAATCTCAACGGTCTTTTTGATCTGCAACGAATAACAGTTTTCGACTTTGGTTAGCATGAACTCAAAACTAACATAACTAACATAAAAACAAAGATTCAATTTGCTTGGCCAAAAGTTATCAGTCAAAGAAGTATGTACCTTCGCTAGTGCCATCCTTGCAGCTTTCCTTTCTCTCTCACGAGCGGCCATTTCAGCAAAACGGCCTTTGAGCATTGCAACCCGCGAAGCCTTCTTTGGAGACATTTGGACACTTTCAGCAGCAGATATAGGAGTCGTGGCAGAGGTTGAACAGGGGCTTTTTTCTTCATTGGGAACAGCCCCGCGAGTACAAGAATCAATAGCTGCTTCTTGACACCGGTTCACACCTTTGTCAGCAGTTTTCCTCAATGATTTGCAGCCATTTAGTGCTGTTTTTTCCTGTTCAAATTGACAAAGAACTCATTATATGTCAAATTGATGAAAGTGGAAAGCACAATGTGTAGACTGTAGAGAAACCTTACTTACATTCTTAATCTCTGCTCCGAGCATCAGTTTTTTCTCTAGTGATACACGCCTTGAGTAGCCATGTTTTTCAGCTTTGGGAGCTTCCATCAGACCAGCTGCAGCTGCTGGCTTCATAACTTGGTGATTTTTTGCTACAACTAACTTCATTTTTTTAGCCAATATTTCCCACCTCCTCTTGAAATTGCAATTCAATAGCCTTGCATTGCGATAAACTTCATCCGTATGAGAGTGATACAACATTGCATTCCTAAAAGTCAGCACCATGTCATCAGCAAATTCCTTTGCATCAGAGTACATGTTCCTCTCCAGATTACGCTTTATTGTTCCTAAATCCATTGGATTCTTAATCTTCTTGAAGTAACCAGGAGTCTTCATTAGATCGACTGGCTTAGTGAACGCCCATGCCAGTCTACGATCCATGAATTCTTTCAAAAGCTTATTGCACTCAACTTTCACATCGAAGTCCATCTTCTGCTTTTTACACCTCTGATCATCAATAGACATCTCTGGAACATTAGCCTCCAGCTTCTTAGTTACAGCAAAAGAAACTCTGTTCCTTTGCCATTGATCATCAATGGACATCTTTTGCTTTTTCCACCTTCGACCATCAAGAGGCATTTCTGGCTTCCTTTTGCCCGAGTCCAATGGCATAGATGGCTTCACCGTGGAAGGCATGCGAGTCCCAGCAGTGCCTACGAGTACCTTATCTTCAACTATAGTCCATACACCTTTGGGAGTTTTAACATTGAACTTCAGAGGACAACGAGCTGCCTTGTTCGTAGCAACATTGTGAGGGAGGTGCATCGGATAGCACGACCTCGTAGGAGTTTGGTTTCCAGCCATTGCAATTAATGTATTGCTTCAATTACACTGGAGAAGCACAACAAAAAACAGAAATCATCAGAAATCGCCATGTTTCATACATTCTCTCATATGATTTGAATGCATCCAAAACTTAAACTTGGCCAAGAGAAATAAGATAAAATCAAATCGTGAAAATTACTCCTATAATTTCAGAAATCCAGAAAAAAAAAAAACGATTGAACAACAAATCGAACAGTTGGAAAATTGTGCGAAAAAAAATTCAAGGAGATTTGGACAGAAATTTTTGTAATATTTACCATCAACGCTAATTAAAATGTAGTACTCCTATTTCTACAAACAATTCAAGGAGTTTGATTTTTAGGGTACAAAGGAAGTTTATGAAGGATTGATCGGCAACATGAAAAATTTCAAAATTTTGAAAATTATGAATGAGTAAACAACCAATTGAAAGAATTTGACGACAACAAGTCAAAGTCTAGCTAGATTTTGCGATCATACCTACACGTTGAGGAAGTTCGTGGGAGAATCGGAGAGCGGCGTTGAAGAAGAGCGATGAACGTTGGCGGGGTCCGAGGGCTTTCCAACTTCGAAGAGAGTTAGTAGTTTGCGTGAGAATTAAGTGCAATTAACTGATTAATCTTGAATTTAAATAGGGTTTTGGCGGTTTAATGAAAGCACCGATTTTTCGGAGTTATGTAAGGAAATAAAGACTTGAAGCGACTTTTGGGGATTTGGTAAGGAATTAAGATTGCATTTGCTAATCTAATCTGTATCGGATAATTAATGTTATTAAATTATTGTTTAGTCATGCAGGTCAATTAGGTTCAAATTTTATTTAAATAGGATTCTTTTATTATTTCAATTTTTTCGAGATAAATTTTAGTAGCATTATATCGTGAAACTCGTGGGTTGCAGTTCTAGTTTATTAATTAATTAGTAAAAACTATAAAATAAAATGTTTCTCTTATTGAAATTGTGTATAAAAAATCATATACATACATTTAAAAAAAAAAAAAACAAATGTTAAATTCTGGTCGATTCTGCAACATTGAAAAACGGTGAATTATATTGTAGCTTTGACATTTTTTCTCAATTGTATCATGGTGTATGATTTGAAAAAATTATACGTATATGATTTGTAGAAAATTATATGTATGATTTTTGCAACTTAAACGAGATCATTTAATACACTTAGTCAGTCATATATTTAATATATATTCCATATATGTACAAACAAAATAATAAATTAGTTACTATCTATAAAATGAAATGTTTCTCTAAATGATTACATGTATAAAAAATCATATATGGACAAGAATGAAGTTCAATTCTGATCAAATTATGACATTTTTATCGGTTGTCAGTATAATTTAGAGAAAGTTATGTATGATTTTGAGGAAACTATATATAACTTGAAAAATTTATGTATCATTTCCACTATTTAAACATCGCATGTTCATAAATTTAAGCAAAATCAAAGTTTTCAAGACGATAGAAAAGTAGACGATTGTCACCCACCAAGTAATAGTTAGAAAGTTAGTTGCGAGATTAGTTAAGCAGATATAATTAGATTAACAATTAAAAGTTACTCCCTCCATCACCAATATAAGGAGAATTTTGCCCCGGAATGGGTTTCAAAAATGTACTATTAAAAAAAGTGGGTTGAAAAGGCTAGTGGAATGTTGGGAATGTTAATTCTATAATTAAATGTGAGTAAAATAATGTTATTACCTCCGTCCACAAAAATTTGTTCCATTTTTCCATTTCCGTCCGTCCCCCAAAATTTGTCTCATTTCACTTTTACCATTTTTGGTAGTGGACCTCATATTCCACTAACTCATTCCTACACACATTTTATTATAAAACTAATATATAAAAGTAAGACCCACAATCCACTAACTTTTACAACTCACTTTCCATTACATTTCTTAAAACCCGTGCCCGGTCAAACCGGAATGAATTTTCGTGGACGGAGGTAGTAGTAGAATATGAGGTCCATTATCAAAAGTAGTAAAAAAATAGTACTCCCTCTGTTCCATAGTAGTAGAGTCATTTTGTCATTTTGGTACGTTCCAGAGTAGTAGAGTCATTTCTTTTTTTGGTAAAAGTCAACACATTTCTTCCCACCTATTTTACTCTCTCTTACTTAGCTTTATTCTCTCTACATCTCTCTACCTTTTTCATTTCCTACTTTATCTTCATTTATTTAACTCACTTAACACAACTTTTTCTTAATCTCGAAATGCCTCCACTACTATGGAATGGAGGGAGTAGTAAATACGATATTTATTGATACACGGACGAAAATGGCAAAATAACTTTATCGTTGAACGGAAGGAGTACTTAGTTACGGGTGATTAATCCAACGCAATGTATGGAATAGCTATAGCCTATAAATATTCTTCTATAATGAACAAGAGCCAGTATAAGCAAAAGAACCACATCAATTAGAGAAATTACAAATTCTTCTCGTCGTTAATTTCCTTCTAATATTTCGATCCATCCAAAATTAGTTCCTAGATCTATTACCACTTGGTTAAGTTGTCCATAATTGTCTTTAGGGTTTACAAACTTTTACATCTCATTAATTGTCTTACAAATAATTAGTAAGTATAGTATATAGTACCACTATTTTAACAAATTTATTAACCTACGAGTTTCACATTAGCAATAAAATTTATTTAGAAATTGTTTTATTATTAATAAAAAGACTCCTATTTAAATGAATTAAGGGTAAACTTAAATAAAATTTAAATCTAACTGGCGTATATCACTAAACAGTAATTTAATACTACTAATTATCCGATACAGAATAGGCTACTAAAGAAAATCTAAAATAATTTCCTCCAAAAATCAGGCTGAAGTATTTATTTCCTTACAAAACTCAAAAAAGTCGGTACTTTCATTAAACAGCCAAACCCTCTATTTAAACTCTCAAGATCATTAATCACATAATTTCACTTAATTCTCACGCAAACTACTTACTCTCTTCCAAGTTCAAAAGCCCTCCGCCGACGTTCATCGTTCTTCTTAAACGCCGCTCTCCGATTCTCCGACGAACTTCCTCATCGTGTAGGTATGATCGTAGAATCCGATTCTCCGATTCTCTTTCGTCGTTAAATTCTTTCAATTGGTTGTTTACTCATTCATAATTTTGAAGTGTTTGATGTTGCAAATCAATCCTTCATAAACTTGCTTTGTACCCTAAAAATCAAACTACTACTTGTTTGAGGAATAGCTTCATATAATTAAACTACAATAAATTGTTTGTAGAAATAGGAGTAATAGTACATTTTAATTTGAGTTGATGGTAAATATTACAAAATTTTCTATCCAAATCTCCTTGAATTTTTTTTCGCACAGTTTTCTATTCTAATTAAATGTTCGATTTTGTTGTTCAATCGTTTTTTTCTGGATTTCTTAAATTATATGAGTAATTTTCATGATTTGATTTTGTCTTATTTCTCTTGGCCAACTTTATGTTTTGGATGCATTGAATTCATATGAAAGAATGTACTATGAAACATGGTGATTTCTGATGATTTCCCTGTTTCTGTTGTGTATTCCCTAGTGTAATTGAAGTACTACAATTGCAATGGAAGAAAACCAGACTCAAACAATGTCGTGCCATGCTACAATGAACAAGACAGCTCGTCATCCTTTGAAGTTCAAAGTAACTCCAAAAGGCGTAGATAAGTTACTCGTAGACACTGATGGGACTCGCATGCCTTCCACGGTGAAGCCATCTGTGCAGTTGAACTCGGGCAAAAGGAAGCCAGAGATGCCTCTTGACGGTCAAAGGTGCAAAAAACAAAAGATGCCCGTTGATGAGCAATGGCAAAGGAAAAGAGCTTCTGTTGCTGCAACTAAGAAGCTGGAGGCTGATGTTCTATTGAAGCCATCTCCCAAGCGGGGCCCAGAGATGTCTCTTGATGATCATATCTGGAAACTTGAGTGCAGTAAGATTTTGAAAGGGCTGATGGATCGTAGAACATCACAAGCTTTCAGTAAGCCGGTCGATCCAGTGAAGACTCCGGACTACTTCAAGATGATTAAGAATCCAATGGATTTAGGAACGATAAAACAGAAACTCGAGAGGAATATGTACTCTGCTGCAAAGGAATTCGCTGATGATGTGCTGCTGACTTTTGGAAATGCAATGTCGCATCACCCTCCTTCGTCTGAAGTTTATCGCTCAGCAAGGCTATTGGATTGTAATTTCAGGAGGATGTGGGAAATATTGGATGCAAAATTCAAGCCAGTTGTAGAAAACAACCACCATGTTCTGAAGCCGGCAGCTGATCTTATCAAAGCTCCCGTGCCTGAAAAACGTGGCAACTCAAGGCGAGCATCACTTGTGAAAAGATTGAAGTCAAAACCAGGGAGTAAGCATGTAAGTATGGTTGCTCTTCACACCTCGTGCTATGCAATTTCGTCAATTTAGCAGTAGTTGAGTGCTTTGTTTATTTGATAGGTCAAGCCTCGAAAGACAGCACTTAACGGATTCTCATTGATGAGCACAATTGTTGACGAAGGTATGAAGTGGTGCACTTCAATATCTTCCAATTACGTTGCTCGATATATCGACTCTAAAAACCTGTAAATCCAGAATTAGCTATTGATTCTCGTACTCGTGGGGCTGCTCCCAATGAAGAAAAAAGTCCTTGTTCGACCTCTGCCACGACTCCTGCATCTGAAGGTAAGGTTACTGTATGTTTGGTATTGCAGCTTCATTATATCAATTGTGATGAACTCAATGAGGGAAAAATTGAATGGGGCTGAAAAATAAAGCAGTAATGAGGCTTTTCTCATTACATATGAGTTTAGTCCAACATGCTCCTGACTACTATAAATTGATATTCTTAACTTAGTTTAATTTCTTGCAGATTTGAATATGATTATGAATAGTTTCACACTTTTCATAATTGGTTGCTCCTCTATAGGTTTCATGGCTGATGTCCAAATGTCTCCAAAGAAGGCTTTGCGGGTTGCAATGCTCAAAAGCCGCTTTGCAGCTACTATCTCCAAAGCTACACATCCGTCACTTGTATGTACATTACTTACCATCTGCTACACTATTGTATATTTAGTTGTATATCAGTGTGCCTAATAATATTGTGTGTTTCATTACTTGTCTAGGATGAAAAAACAAGGATCGAAAAACAAGTCAAAGCTGCCGAAATAGCCTCTCGTGAGAGAGAAAGAAATGCTGCAAGGATGGCACTAGAGATGGTACATAGCTCATTGACTGATAACATTTGGCAAAGCATATTCAATTCTTATTTTGTTAGCTTTGAGTTTATGCTAACCGAAGTCGAAAACTGTTGCTCGTTGCAGATGGAAAAGGCTGCTGAGATCGATAGCCCTCCAAACATGTTGAAAGATATGGATATTCTATTTGGTTGCTATCCAAATTCGAAGTCCTTGGAGCAAATTGGCTTGTTCCTAAAGGAGAACTATTTGGAAGATGTGAAAGAAGATGATTCAGAAGAGGGAGAACTTTTCTAGTAGAAATCGGATCATACATTCCCAAAAAAGAAGAAAGGAATCATATATTAAAATTGTATATACATTCATGAATTATACTCTATAAAGAAAAGTTCTTGAAGTCCCACACCCAAAGTCATGAATTGTAGTATAAAGAAAAATTGTATATACATTCATGAATTGTAATCTATAAATTGTATATATATTCATAATTGATTGATGAAAAAGACCATTTGCCAATTTCCATTTCCTCTATATTTCAATCACAAACAAGAACCCCCTCACATCACACCAATGTACACAAAGAGGCTATAAATAATCGATGATATTTAACAAGAGTGGCATCAACATCCGCGGCCAGTTTCTCAGCTCTCGCAACGAGCAGCAGATTAGGCTGTGTATGGCTCGAGCAGAGGCGCTTTAGATGCTCGTGCATTAGCTCTGCTGTAATGGAAGTAGAGCACCAGCTGAAGAATCCCAAGAACTGCTCCAATCCCATTAGGGATCTGATTTTATGCAAATGGTCAAAGCTTAGACAAATTTGAGGATTTCATAAGCATTTTGAGTAGGAGACAGCAAGGGCTTACAGAGACAAAGGCGTCGTGCTTGAGCATTCCATATGCGAAGAAAGCAATACTCATCAAGAATGTAGCAAGAGACAGATAGTATGGCATGTATTCCACACTCTTTGTTCTGATCACCAGATTCTGTGTAATCATAATATCAAAAGAAATTCACTAATGTAGTGACAAAATGAGCTAATTTGTAACCTTATACTCACAATGATGAATAGTGGAGAAGCAAACATGGATATGAGAGAGAACACAGATAAGTAACCGACGAAGAGTTGTCGGTTTGGTGGTTCGAAAAAGCACAAGCTAAGAGAGACAATGACAGCAAACACAGCAAAAACACCCAACAATAATCCCACCATCTTCAGCTGCAAAAACACACCAATTTCACTATGATCAAAACTATTGCAACAAGTTTAGCTAAACAAGGCGAAGATTGAAGTGAGCTATGCTGTACCCTTCTCCTTTGGTCTGCGTAGATGATAAATATGAGAACGTAAACCAACTGAAAAAGGGCTCCGATTGAGTTGACTGTGGCGATCAAGATCAATCCGGAGGAGACAACCGGCATGCCATACCAAAGGCATATCAAGCAGTTCAAGAGGGTGTAGATGTAAGGCAGCCCCGAGAATTGCTCTGTTGATTTGCTTCGAATGATCCTCTTGAATGTTGGACTGCAAGATAACGATCATCATACAACAGTTTAACATTATAGAGAATCAGAAATGTGTGAAGAAGGTCTTGGAACTCACATTGGAGACACAAACAACACGAAAGCACAGAGGTTTCCTGCAGAGACGGATCAAATTCGGTTATTTTAGCAATTTGATTAGTCATCAATGTTGAGTATGGAGCCTAAAAGGAAGTGAATCAATCCACTCAACCACGATGATCCAACTTGATTCCTATTGTTACTATAACTAGAGATCGTTGTTTTTGCCTATATATATAGTTGCTCTGTCATTGTAAATATCGGGCTTAACATCGCCCCTCCCAAGATGTAGAAACACATCCTATCGAATTGGGTAATTAATTCATGTGATTATCTTATACTTGTAAGTAATTACATGTAAGTTTATTTCCAAACAGTCAACTTCCACAGATCATCCATATTTCAAGACAAATATAGGAAAAGTTCAATAGAATAAAGGGCATGATTTCATAATGAAAAGTTTAATTTTTTTTTCAACTGTTTGATTGAGACACAAATTAAGTGGAGCGTTCCACATTATCTTCATCATTATCAACAGAATTTCACAGAAAAAAGAAGTAAAAGAAAAAATCCCATCTTTTGCTTGATCAAGAACATGAAAATTACAGAGCAACAATGCAAGATAAAGCAACGGCCACCCTTAATCAGAACTATCAAGATAAGCATAATTTCAAGAACGAGAGGGAAAATAAAAGACAACAAATTAGAAAGTAAGGCAAGAAAGGCAATCGTCAAATGATCAAACAGAATAGCTGCACCTTGAAATAGGAAAATAACACAGAATTTAGGGGATTAAAAGAAGAGAATGACCTGCAATTCCAGCTCCTTCGCTTATAATTGAGTAGGGTGAAGAAGACAAGCCGCCTTCGGACATGGTTTCTCTCTCTCTATGGTGTTAACTGTTAACTTATCAAGCTCTGGTTTCGATTTAACATTTATCCATTTTGTTGTTGATGGATGAAGAAGATGGGCCCAGCCTTGAGCTGGCTTCAACGCCACTTATTGACCACGTGCCTTTTCTATTCATCCATGGCTTTTTCTTACACAGTAGGCAACTTTATTCTACACGATTCTATATTGAGAAGAAGACAAAATCCTTCTGCTTATTTATCTACATTTCTTTGCTTCTTTTTTTTTATTATTATATGCATATTTTGGTGATAAGGGCGATCGGATATGTATAATTTGAAAATTGTGGCGGTGTGAATAAGAGTAACTAATTTTCTGGATCAAATATCATTTTATATTCTTCAACCAATACTGTGACATGGTTGTAGAATTTAGAAATGGTTAAGTATAAAATCATGTTAGAAAAAGCAATGAACTCAAAATCGATGGAGTCTGATTCATACTTGAAAGAGTTATGGTGAAATTAAATTTTACTTATAGAAGGAAAAAAATCTAAGAAATCCATGAAAACTTGGTTTGAAAGTTATGGTGAAATTAAATTTTACTGAAAGAAGGAAAAATAGCTAAGAAATCCATGAAAATTGGTGATCTAGCAACTACAGGGACCAAGTTTTATTAGAACTTTATAGCTAAAGCCTAAATCTTATGGATAAATACCAAGACTAAAGTCTAAAAAAAAAAAATTGGTCCTACACAATAAATTTTTAGTCTTACATGTGTATTAGCTTGTTAGGTGTTGGTCTATATTTAATGGTTCTGTAAAAATTAACAGTTAACTTTGTTTTGAACTTGTCACTGAGTTAAATTAGACCAAACATATTCTCTTATCACAAGAAATTAAGGTTTTATGCAATTATACCGAACTAATTTTGGACTTTAAAATATGATTGATCGCTAATTTTCAATGAAATCGCTAAATATGGACCAAAACGTATCAGTTTATTACATGGATTGCATGACCTATCCACAAATTGAAAGAAAATCCAAGGCCACAAGGTATTCCAGTCTATTTTTAAATACCCAGCGTGATAAGCTATTTAAATTATGTA